>NC_079335.1:113493634-113793634 GCF_029582105.1 Oenanthe melanoleuca
TGTCCTTTCAGCGTACTAAGGCACTTGAGGCATTTTGAAACATTAGTTAATTTAGGTACTGAACATCTGTAAGAAAAGTCTCTGAGATATTTCTTATTCTATATCTGACTATTTGTTGTGTAGGCAACTCTCTAGTAGCTGAACAAAAACAATAATTTTCAGACTTTGCCCTCTTGAGCCAAAGCAATAGTCTATAATGCTTGTGATTTTAGCTACCTATTTAGAAGTTAAGGAAGCAGAACAGAAAAAAACACCAGAGTCTGAAGAATTAAAGGTAATTTCCATTTTAATTCCAAGCTACTTGGAATTGTTTTGTGTGAATCCTAACCTAATAATGAATGGATGAGATTTAGAGGTTCAGCTTGAATACATTCCCACAGCTGCTCACATGGCCCAAGCTGAACACAGTTGTGTCTCTCCCAGTTCCTGCTTTTTGATCTGAATCAAGACCATTTGCCCCATTTGTCTCCTGCTGCATTTTAAAAACAGACAAAACTTGCTTCTTGTTTCTGGCTCTTAATTCAAGCTTATTCCTAACTGTCTTCATTCCCTTTTCTACCACAGCAAACCCAACTACTATAATTTTAAGGCCCTCCATGGTTGTGGATCCCCCACAGATCATCTTTTTTTCTGCATCAGCACAGTGCCAGTGATGGGAGCTCCCATTCCTCCTCAACCAAAGTTTGCTGCAAATACTTTTATGCCTTTTAACAGACTGCCCCTTATGATTCAGAGGAGTTTTCCACAAAGTTTACACAACCATTATTTCACATTTCTTCAGCTCTTGTCCTGAATGCTATGCTGTGATCTTGACAAGGAACCCAACAGTAGATTTTGTGTCCTGACTTGTATCAACTATGCTAATGATAATAATTTCCCTGTTATTTGATGCTCCTACATTGTGTAACATTCACCTATTATTCCCTGTAGTGTTCACAGGGACTCCCTGAAAAATCGCTTAACTCAGTGTGAAGACCTTCATTGCTTTCAAAGGTTGGATCAGGCTCCTGGATGATCAGTCCTTCCCATTTTATACTACAGTGGGGGCCCTGTCCAAGTAAATTGTAAATCTGATTATATTTTACCCTTCCTCCACCCTGCATCTTGATAGTAGATCCTTCTGTTTGGTCCTGGGGGAATGGTAAAGGCTAGCCACTGAACACCTTTTTTGTTCCATATAGAATTAAATTTAAAATAAAAAGGTGGGTTCTTTAGACATCGTTTTGAGGATACCGAAGCTTTGTTCCATGGCAGATTTCCTTTTTTTCCTAAATCTATGTAACTAATTCTACTTTGAATATTGGCTTAGGTATCCAACTGACTTGGAATTAGAGTAGCCCCATCCATGAGCATTTGAAATCCAAAGCTTCTACTGTTCCTAAATTTTTTTCAAGACCAACCCCAAAATGGAAACAAAAAGGCTCCTCAGACTCAGAGCAGCATTAGCCCATTTCTCCTGGTGACCTCCTTAAGTGCAGCGCTGTAAAACCGTGCAGAGTCACACAGAAATTTATATTTGACTTACGGTACTGACTCCATATTTCTGCACCAAACAGTTTGAACAAAATGTATGCTCAGATGTCAGCAGGAGAATGGGAGGCCCCTATGCAAAGATCCAGAGAGGACCCACTGCTACCACCTCCCTGTTCCAGGCAGAGGTGACCCAGAAAGGTCTTCCTTATCTCCCTGTCAACCATCAGAGAAAGAATAGCAAATTTTGAAATCAGTTCTGGAAGAGTTTGCAAGTTGGCACAAGAGCCTGCAATGGTTCTAAACCTTTAACATTATTTTAAGGCTATATTTAAATATATATGTGTCATTTAAAATAACTCCCATGCCCTCCTCCCATTTGCTATTATTCATTTCAGCACCGATGCAACAGCCAAATGGTTTACCAGCCTGTGTCGCTAACACTTGCATAATAACTTGAGATCTCACAAGCCCTCTATTTATCAAGCAACAATGTTACCAAAAATAACTATATGCATAGCTATAAGGGGAGCTGGGGAGGGGGAGAGGGGGAAAGGGGATGGGGAGATTTGTCAATACAATTTGAAACCTGCAATAAAGAGCTAGCGTGGAAGCTTTCACAGTGTGTAAGTCACTTCTCCTGATGGGCACATATCACAAGATGGAGCCAGAAAAAGAGGGTCTGTGCAGGCCCTTGGAGAGGCACCAGGACTGGCAGGTCAGTGTGGGGCTCCAGTGATTGCACTGCACTTCACTGTGAACCAGCAGCAAGTACAGTGGGGCAGACATCTCAGGCAAGGTCCACAATACCAATGCCACAAACCCGCAGAAGCCCCTTGCCCCCTGCACCTGCCCAACCCAGCAGTAATCATTATTTCCCTTGCTATGCACCTATTCTTAACACCATTAGTCTCAGCAGAATAATGTGTTTTAGTGCTAAATGTTTTTACTGAAAAATGCAGGAGGTTAATAAAGAAGGAATGTCACTGTTGTGTTCACTGTCCGCTCGCTGTCCGCTGACTTTTCTCATGTGTGTGTCTGTGTGTCTGTGTAGCTTTCCTTTTCAAAGCCTCAGCATTCCTGGGGGTGGGAGGGAAGAAGGAAGGGAGGCAGCAGCTCTTTAGAAAGGCTGCTTCATCTGTGAAGTTTACAAAATACCATCAGCATTGCTGAACTAATGAATAACAAGAATGTGTTGTCTCTAGCTTTTATGCAGACTGTTCTGAAAAGATTCAAAACTGTGTGGGACCTGCAGTGTTGATCTGCCTATTCCAGGTACAGCTTCAATGATTTTTATCTCAGCTTGGAACACAGAGTGTGTTCTGATACTAATACTGATAAAAGCATAAAGGCTGATGCCATCTGCCATGGCAACTATCAAGATGGCAGCTGCTTTTCATCAGCTTTATCTGAACTTTGCGTTAACGGGAATTCAGACACTGTGGGTGCATTTTCAAAAAGGACATAAAAATGATAGCACTCCTCTGAATAAAACCAATTCATCAAATATCAACCTACTCTCATCTCCTTTATCTTTCTGGTAAGAAAAACGAAAAAGGGGGAAAATTCCATGTGTGCTCTCTTTAGATCACCTTTTCTCTTTATCAGCCCTGTCTCTGATGCCAGTGGTATTAGACGCTTCCACTCACACACAGCAGCAGCAGCAGCAGGGCTGTAACCCTAAGAGGCTCTGACTTTGAATCCCAGCACTGGCAGCCCTGCTGCAAATGGGATTCAAATGTGCAGTGTCTGAGGGCAGTGCAATCAACAAAATAGCCTGCTAGTGTACAGAGCCTACCACAGGTAATAATAGAGGCTTTTCCCAAAGGAAGAAAGGAAAAAAAATAAATAAAGGAAGAAATAAGGGGGGAAAGGAAAAAGGAGGGGGAAAAATGAACGAGTAGTAATTCTAAGGGGTGCTTTTTATTTCCTCAGCAATGGTTTACAGCAGGTACACCTTCTCCATGTTCATTAGCAGTGCTAGAACATGACAATTCACTACAGAAAAGATGCTAATTGCAGCACACAAGCTTTGTGTTGCTGGCTATAAAAGCATATATGAAATATAAATATAAGATGGTAGTTTACTAACATATTAGAATGCTGTTACACTTCTACTGATTTTGCTATTTTCCAGAAGGTTATTTTCCCTGATTTTTTTTTCCTCTGCTAATTAAATCTTTATTTGATTTATTTTTTGGTTTAACTTAGCATCTGGCTCTATCCTTCTCAGAATAAATTTTATTGAATTTTAAGTAGATATAGATATATAATGGATGTATCTAAAAAAATACAGAAAACAATGATGCTAAACTATACATATAATGTAATCCAAAAATGTACAAAACATGTTCTCAAAGTGTTTGTTGCTGCTACAGATTGCTTTGGCAAGTAAGACCAGAATGCTTGGATATTAGTGAAAGAAAGCCTAATTAGAGAGCTAAGGTAGACACAAAAAGGAAGTTTGACATAGAGAGGACAAGGACCAGAGACAGGACTGTGCAAAATATGGAGTGACTTCAGCTTTCCAGCAAGTCAGTGACAGTTGAGGGAGCTCTCTGGCACCACAGGTCAAGCCCCAAGGGACAGAGTTTACTCAAACAAGAATAGCAGACTGAATCATCAGCTGTTGTAAATCAGTTTAGCGGCACAGCAGTCAAAGCCAGGGGCTGAGCTGGGCCAAAGGCACGGCAGCTGTTTGGCCCAGAAGATCTCAAGGGTAATAGGAAGCCACAGGTCCACATCTAAATTAAAATTATGAGCTGTATTAGTAATAATGCCATCAATTAGAAGATATTTTTGTTACTTCCCAGTATTTGCATCTGGAAACAATATTACTAAATAACTGCCACAACAACATGGTGGTTGGAAGTCAGGAACAAGAGAAATGGCTGAGACTTAGAAAAGAGATTTTCCTTCTGCAATCCACTATTTCAAATATGCACTCATTTTCTCTTTCTGTTGTTATGTACTAAACAAGGCTGGTAGGCAGGGTAAGACAGCCCACATTTTCAATAATGTGAAAAGCAAGAGGAAAAAGTAGTGTACAAACCTCAAGTTTCTCTAGACTGTGTTTCCCAGTGCTTCCAGTCCGACCCAGATCCTTGGTTCCTGCTGGGACACTACTGAGGCATTTAAATTAAGGGAGTTCTTTAAATTCAAATGAATTTCATCTCAACAAAATGCTCAGCCCAAAAACTAAAACATAAGAAATGGGAGCTAATATCTTTGTTTAAGGTCTTGTAGGGTGATGAAAAGCTGCAAGCTCAAGAAGACCCCCACATAAAGGTCTTATTGTCTTCCTCCAAATTATGTTTAAGATGCCTTCTGAACACTGAGGGATTTGAACTACTGAAACTTTTGTAATCCTTAATACAGGGACAGGAGATTTTTTTTTTTTTTTTGCCTCAGAATCATCAGTTCCACAGCATTTTTAGGCACTAAAAAGATTTGTCTAAAAAAAAAAAATTCCCCTGCACTAGAAAGTAACAGCAATAAAACAAAAGCACAGAAAAAAATTGAAGCAAGTAAAGCATAAGCAGAGCTGACACTAAGCAGACTTTTAGGATACAATTCTGTATCTGAAAATGTCAATTCATCTCTCCCCTGTGCAAGAATATGTTATTAATGTTTAATGCCTACAGCAAAAGATAAACACTTTCTGCAATGGGGTGAATGAAAGTGTACACAGAAGTACCACATTGCTCTGTAATGGTGACTCTTCTTGGGAGCTACAAGGGCAGTGATTTTTCAATAAAGAAAGCAACAGGGAGACTTTTAAATCTTACCAAAAGGGGGACATTCCATTCTCCAATAAACCCACCTTCATAATCCTTCCCATTCTTTATAACTCTATGGCTTTACGTTGCCATCTATTGCTTTTATCATTTGAAGGCAATCAGAGTTTTACCATTAATTTCCGGGCAAGAAGAAGGGGTGAACAATGTCATAGCTTCTGAAACTTTTTGTCCAACACAAAGACAAGAGATACAGTCCTCAGATTAAAGGGTTCAGAGAAGGCATCCACCAAATATGTGGCAGATAAAATACTAAGCCAGCAGCTGAAGAGAGAAACAATTATTAGCTGTGCAAACAGACCATAAGCAGCTGATCAGGAGGCCGCATTCAGAATAATGGGTACAACACTGAAAAGGGTATTACAGAAACTTGAAAGGTACAGCAGAGGATGGCAAAATTATGAGTCCTCAAAGACATGAATTATCTGAAACTTTTGAAGCAATTTCTCCATGCTATTCAGTAAGGAAAATAAACAAAATTAATACAGGCAAAAGCAAAGAAAAATTGAGAACTCTATTACCTAAAAGACTGTCAAATCAAAAACATAAAGTCAGTGAGAAACAAGCTATTAAACTGTGTCAAGCTCCCTATGGAAGTCAGTGGGGTTTGCCACTAGATTTACAATATTGTTCCTGGAAGTGGGCTTTTTCAAAAGATGGAATAAAAAACATATAAGGCACATACTTTAAATACTATACATTGCACAATCTTTGCAGATTTTAAAGCAGTAAAGTAAGTCTTTGGGATAAAAAAAGAGAACAGCTTTGCTAATAAAATTATTCTGAAATCATTGAGGCTTGGTTTAGAACAGTAGAGGGGCTACACCTGTATGATGAAACTAAGTACAAATATTTCCATTAAAAAATAACAAGACTCAACTAGATAGATAATCACCTGCTACTCAGGATGCTCTAACACCAAAACATAAGCTGCTGCAATATATTTCATACTGCTTCAAAGGGCCAAATCTGCAATGGGATCTAGGTAACCATCTGCATCACCTAACTGGCTTTGAAAATATGGTGTAACTGGCCCAAGTCACTCCTGATGTATGATTTGTCTTGATAGAATTCTCCTTAGCAAATATAAAACGTGCAGTAATACATGGACACACAGGACTGAGCTTTAAATTAAGGCAGATTGTATAAAATTTTGTGGTTAAATTTTGAGACTTTTGAGATGCAGCACAGGGCTATTCTCATTAAAACACTGATAAATTGTAGTTATGTTTACTTTTTTCCTCCTTTGAACTTTAAAATCATAAAATTTAGTGGAATTTGCATGTTTGGACTTGGAACAGCCTGCAGTTCTCTGCAGCATCTCATCCTTTCACATCAAGTGGCCTTTGACATCTGCACCTCTGCTCACAGCCTTATACAATGTCAGGTCTGTTTGCACACAGCAAGGAGTTCCATTCCTGTTCAGTGGGACTATGTGAGGAAGGAAATATAAAATATTGCTCTCTATTATTAATAATGGCAAAAAAAATCTGATGTCTGACATTAGAATTATTTTAACATATTAATATCATGTCGTAGCTGTGCCACCAAAGGCAGGGTTCTGCATGTTCCTGCTCTTCAATTAGTCTGCAGTTGTAATGGTCTGGTAATGGGGTCTCCATAGAGCCACACCGAAATTGCTTTCCCCATCCTCATCTTCTGTTGCAATGGCATTGGAGCAGGGTCTTCACAGGCATGCCTGGCAGTCATCATCCATCATCACAAAACTGGTATTCTGCTAAATAAACTTTCTGGGGCTTTTAAAATGTGATATGAACGCATCATTTGAGGAAGCTGAAAGTCAGTTTGACATGGAAAAGCATAAAGAGAAGGAAGTCAGATAGCTGTTTTGCAAATGCAAATATTGGGGCTGCTGTGAAACCTTTATAGTTCTCATGGCCTAAGTCCACTTAAAGGATTGAAAACTTAATCCTGAATTCTTTTTGAAGGGTAGATATTTTAGTATTGCACATATTTTATTTCAAATAAAGTATTCCATAGCTTATTTTGTGGTTTGGAAAAAAAAAAAAAGGTGAAAACACAGGTGTGCTTACTGGCCTTTGAATACTGAGCAGGCTCCTCCTCATAGACACACTCCTTGTAAGAGCAATGACTGCAATGGCTTGGAAACTGGACAGGCTTCCACTTTGGGTTTCATCTAGAGGAAAACAACTTGTTTTACTTCACAAAATTCACTTCAAAGAGCTCAACAAAAGACCTAAACTTTTCAAGGATCAAGTGACTTAATTTTCTTTGAGACATCTACTTTATCTTTTACATATGTGTGCTACTGAAAAATAAAGCAGAGAGTTTGTAGCAAAATATCAACACTTATTCTATGTTTATTTTATGTGGACACTATTCTGTGCAAAAGCTCTCCTTATGCAGTTCAGAACACATTCAAAACAGACCAAATTTAATTATTCAATAAGTGCTCTGCATTGGGATAAGAGCACCTATCTAGGACCTTGCAGATCAGCTGTTCTAGTGTGTTTCCCTCACTACTTGGTATGTTTCATCACAAAAGACTAACAGTGGATTTTTTATCTCTTATTCTTCTTAAACACTGTGCTTTCTAAGGAAGAGGTCTCTGAGTTTTTATTCGCGTGAATTTGAGAGGAGAATCAGATACCACTACTGATACTCAATATTTTTACTTAAACAAGGTTCAAAATCTTAGTAAAACTCCTGCATAAAACCTCAGAATGTAGCCTCATGGGCCAAGACTGAATTGTAATCAAGATGAGAGTGATGTTACAATTCAATAGAAACAGCAGGTAAAAAACAGTGTTATTGCTGTTCCACATCAAGGTCAGGGATTGTGCTCCAGGGACCATGCATGGTCCCTTTCCCTGAGTAAATATGGAAAGACATCAGTCCTAGAGGATCATTGCCTGACTTTCTTTTCTCAGGCACTTCATCTGATGGGTGATGGATGATGAGGAGGGAAAGCAAGTGGAATGGCACTAGGTGGTGTGTAGAGAACTGGACTTGTCCCATCTCAGCCCTCACCATGGCTGCAGCCCGTGCTTGGGCTGGGTTGAATCATCCTGACTCAAGGGCAGCGAGCTCTCGCTTCACACATTCCCATGTGCTGCCCAGAATACTAAAGCATGAAGAATAAAAGTAGTAACTTTCCACAGCTTTCGAGGAAATGGTGCTGTTGGTAGCAGAGTAGGCTAACAGCAACAGGAGAAAAAAAAGAACAAGGGCAGAATGCGCGATTCCCACAGATAATTTGATCACATCCCGGGAGAACAGAGTACTTGATGTTACCCCAGGTTTTAACAGGGTTTTTTTGGCATTCCTGGAGGAGACAGCATAGTGAGTCATGACTCACACCACCTGCTCACCTGAAAACTGCCACAGCCTGCCACAGGGTTTAAAATCAATAAGTGTTTGTGTCTTTAGGTCACAAACACTTTCTGTATAATTTATATAAAGAGTCTGCAACAGAAGGAAAAAGAAAAATGCCAATTTTCTCAAGTTATTGCAAAAAAATTGAACAATCAAGAGCTGTTTCACCTGGTAAAATGCACAGAAAAAGTAGAAGTTATCTTTTTTTTTACTGGCAGAGATCACACTGGGTCTGGAATTTAAGATACAGATTGATTGATCTCTTTAATCTAATATTTGTTCATAGGGAGGCTGTTATCTTTATTGTGGTGACACCTGCTAGTGTCGTTATAGTTAAAGGCTTACTGTATTTCTATTATAAATGCCAGGTTGGGGTTTAATATATCAGCAGGTTTGTACTGCACTGGGCTAAACACTGGTCTATGAATTGTCAATCCTAAGGCACACAGGCAATTTTTTAAAACCCAAATCTGATTCTGTTCAGGGTTTTTTTCTCTCTAATATAAGTGCTAAAATACTGGAGGGAAAACTAGTTGAAGTAGCATGGATTTCACAAAGCAGTTGATACAGTCTTACTCTCAAAGCTTTATATTCAAAGCTTTGTATTTAATACATATTAAAATCAATGTGTAAAGATATTGTCACCTGCCTTGACAAACAGGCCAAAAAGCACCCAGAGATATAGTTTCAAGTGATGTGACATATCTCATGCTCTACAGAGGCCAGTTTGAGCACCCTGCTAATATCAAACATTCCGAGTGCCAGCAGAGCTCACTGCTTTAGGAGCACTCTGCATAAGAGAATGCTCCAGAGGCACAGGCTCATATGCCTCATATGCACTAACTGCTGGTAGAGGGGTAAGCAACAGTCAGGAAAAAATGAGTGAATGTTCCTGTTTGTTGAAGTGGGTAAAACGTTTGCTGTGCAGTTTGGTTTACTTCGAATGGCACCACTGGGGGTAATGCTGTGTGCTCAGAGCAGAATGTGTCAGCCAGGTCATTTCTGGGCATCAGCACAGAGTGGGAATGGGGCTGACCCAGGGCTGCTCTGCCCTCTGTGAGAAACTACAGCAGCAGTTAATTTCATGTCACAGGAGGGTAACAAAGGCACCCTGAGGCTCATTTAGTGCATCTCTCTAACAAGTGAAATAAATTATTCTAGTAAAATCACCACACTGACATGGAAAACACTACTTCCAGGACAAGATCTAGATTTCTTAGTCTTCTCCATTTTTCTCTTCAACTTTAATTTTCTAAGTTTCTTTCCACTCCCATATCAGTTTTCACAGCTCCACTACGTGCGTTTCCACTGTCTCACTCCATTTCTGCACAGCCCACTATCCTCTGTCTTTTTACAGAGATGAGCAGGTCTCGAATATGATAATATGCCACATGGTAAGAAATTCTCTCTAAAAAGCTGGCACCCACATTCTGAGTAGAAATCACGTGTGCTTATCTCACTTTCATACACAGTGTGGGTGCTGGTGTGCATGTGCCCACACAGATTCTTTGGGCTAATATCCAAAACTTACCCCCTCCCTCGGATCTTCCTCTATTTTTAACTCAGACACACCAAATACAGACCTGAGCCTGAGGTTTCCCCTAAACTGGCTACTTGTAAGAATTGCCCCCCAAACTCGTCTCCATAGGCCTCCTCTGCTCTTGGCACCTGAGTTGGTGCTCATGAGACCTGCCTGATCTTCTGTCAGGATGAGTCAGACATGGGACTTTATCATCATGCAGGTCCTAGCACACCATTTGCCTTTGTACATGTATCTGCAATTAAATACCTCCATTTTACATTCAAAACACATGAAACTGGGGAACAGAACTACACCATCTCTGCAGAGAAATGTCATCCTCCATCATCACCCCTACAACACAACTCAACATTTCTTTGTAAAGGGTGGATGAAATGGGAAAATATCCCACTCTATACTGTCTATTCTCTTGTTCTACCCCTAAATGAAAAAGCATACTCTTCCCTGTCATTTTTATGGCTTTATATATACACACACACATTGGTCACATGCCTGAGTTTTTTATGTTCCAACTGACAAACTAGCTTTTTACATGCCTTTTACCTTGTTCTCTATCTTCAGATTCTTCATGTAATTTCTACTTCTCCAGGAATTTCACCAATTCATCACAGTGAACATGGTTATTTTTTAATTGCTATCCATACTGTAGTAAATATAAATGACAAAAATCATCAAACATATGTTGCCTAAGTTGTATAAATATGCATATATGTTAAAGATGTGGTAGCAGGCAGGTGCACAGGAAATCTTCATAAAGTTAACAGCTACTGCAGCAATAATAAACTGATGTTACCCTTTCAAATGCTAGTCAGGATTTTGCAAGCATTAGCCACCACCGTGTGATTTGAGCAGTGCCACTAATACAGATATAGTCAAGCTGGCAACTTGTCTCTCCCCCCGGCCCCAGTCTCCCCCTTTTTTCTCACAAAGAAATAGAATGAGTTTATTAAAGTATGGATGCCGTTTTCATCTCGCAACGTTAACTGTGTTGTCTGTATCCCAAAGGTACTGAGCCAGTCAACGCAAACAGCTGTGCCACCTACTTGCAACAGTTGTACACCCACCACAAAGCACGGGTGGGAGGGGCAGGTTAAAGCAAACCATAAAGCTGCTGGTGTACCTCACTTTGCAGTTTACCCATTAGCTCGAGGGAAACTTCATCCCTTCGGAGAATATGCATTGTATGTAGAGCTCGTAGCACAGAGTATTCTTTTGCTCTCATCTCCTATAAACCACCTACTGCATTTTTATGTTCTACAATCACATACACCAAAACAGTGTTTAGCAAATTAACATCAAGCTAAATAAAAGGCATATCAACCAACTTAGCAGGCAGCTTTTGGATGCTTCTCTGCTGAGGATGTTGGGTGATCCATAGGCTGAGAGCAGTATTTCCCTCATATTGTCGTTATTTGATTTTAGCTCAATTGGATGAGTTTCACAGGAAAATTAATTATTTTCACAAGTTTTATCAGTAGCCCTGGTTACTGTAACATGAAGGAATAAGGCAAGCTGATGGAAGAAGAGATTGATTCAGCACACCTCCGAGGACAGCTACACAGGCAGGATGACAGAATTGCCCTTTCACTCCATCCCTTTGTGAGGGGAAGCCCTGGCTGCAGAAACTCTGTGCACAGCCACAGACCAGTGCATTGCATGTATGTGTGTGTTGGGGAGAGAGGGGGAAACACACGTGGTTGTCTCTGTGCAAGTGCATTGGAGCTTTGATCTCTGCTGCAGATAGAAGTGTGTGGTTTGATTTTTGTGAGAGTCAGTGGAAAAAACATCTCCCCTGTCTCGGGGATTAAGTCTTCCTCATTGCAGGCCAGATACAATGTACGTGTTCAGCAAAGGTTTTGTGTCAGAGATGAGATGGGACAAGATGCAAAGAAATAAGAGAAGTAGCTCATGTATGTGCATACAAGAGTGCAGTCAGGCACTTGTCGAGTACTTCTAAAGGCCCTGCTACCTCTAGCACTGACAGTGTCTCACAAAACAATATAGAATCCAAGAATTCCCTACATCATCATAACATTAACATCCACAGCACAAACAAAACACCTGCAGTCTTCCAAAGTGATGTTTATTTGAGGACAGATCTACATATCAGTGAATGCCTAGACCTTGTGATCTTGATCCTCTGATACAATAACAGGAGCACAATCAGTACTAAGTGTTCATTTAGAAAAAGAAATACTTTTAACTACAGCACAATTAGTTGTGGGTTTCTTTCCACCTCTTCAATATAATTAACTAGGGCTTTATCTTACCATTATCCTTCTATGCACTAGGGACTCAATCTAGGAACTTTTTCCTCACAGGACTCTAATATACTCTTATCTTTTTATATAAATTGAGTTATCTTATACTGTCACAGAGGTAGTAGCTGATACAGACATCCAGAATGAAAACTTCAGTCACTCCCGAATCTATTTGAACCCAAAGTACTTCAGCTGGGGAAGTGTTTCATCACCCAGTTCAAACCTTTCATGGGTTTGGTTTCCCTGTCCCTGGAATGTGAGCAGGGAAATCCCACTGCTCAGAACAGCTCCATTATCCCACTCAAATCACTTTAGAGTTACTAAAAAATGGTTGTTTCACTTTTTCTTCTGAGTGCTGATGACCATTTCTGATCTTCTGGAAAGTAATTTTCAGCAAACCTCACTGGCATATGACAGCACACAACATTGTTGTAGCAGGAATCCCTGTATAGATTAAAAAATGAGACTAAAAACGTGCATGGACCATATAACTAAAGCCCAACACACTTTATTTCTGTCTTGTCTGCACTACTATGTGCTGCCATCAGATATGCTTTCCCAAAGCTATACTGTATCCAGATTTCTCTGTCAAGGAAATTATTGTTGCCAAAATCCACTCTGCACATCCCTCAAAAGTTACTGCTTAGTGCAACAATTATTGTCATTCACATGACACGAATCTTTAAGTTATACTGTTCAATGCAAAAATGGAAAAGAATGATAAATTGAAAAGTAGAAAAATGGGAGTTGCAGCATTCATGTCTGCAGTGATAACCTTAGCAAGACCAAAAGAGCAATACTTCTAACTAATGAACAAATGGTCATCTTAGTTCAGAAATTCCTGCAGTGCTTCGTCTTACCATGACTTTCTGAGGTTGGCTCATGAAAGCATCAGCCTTCCCAGGTTGATATGTAACCACTATAACACTGTGTCATAATCACACAAGGAAGCGTTTAAACTGGTAAAAGGCAAGAAACTGAAAATTCAAGATCTGACATCTAATTTATAAACAAATACAGAAAAAATTCTAGCCCTTACATTTGCAGTTCACTGCCTTCCCACTGCAGTGAAAGACTGAGGAAATAAATTGGGGCATATAAAGTCAGATCCACCCCCCTGTCCTTCCTCCATGCTTGGGGAAATACAGCTGAGTCTCCTCAATGAAGTCAGGAACATTTACATATCTATTCTTCTACGTCTAGAATGAGTACATAAAATGGGTCCATCACAGATCTAAACACCTTCTTCACAGATATAATCTAAACTCAGGAGAGATTAATCCCTGTCCTCACAGCAAATGGTCCTTTTGCCATAGCAAACACCCTGGTGACTGTTCCAAAACCAAGTCATGTTTTCCATCTTATCCCACACACTAGAAGCCCAGAGGGTCCCAGTTCAGCTGCTGACCCCTCTTGCCTTTGCTGGTGAATTGTTGTGCCCCACACAAGCCAGGAATGAGATTTATAGAAGGGGTAGTAAAAGACAGAGGGTTACTGTCAGCTATGAACACTCCAAAACTGAGATTGAGTTGGGGTGAGTGGCCATAAAACAGTATTGCTTGCAGCATTCATTTCAGTCCTGAGGACCTCATCATGAGACCTGTCCAGTCCAAGTCCTTGGGCAAAGGTTTTTAAGTTTCAGATGCAGATTTACATCCCTGCCTGGATGGAGGCAAACTCAAGTATCAGCTCATATAGTCAAATATCAGCAAGTGAAATTTTGTGGGAGAAAAATGTGCAGGGAGTCACTGACAACCACTGACCTCAGCAGTTCTCTTTCAGGATACTTCCCTGTGCTCTCCCTGTATAACTCCATCCTTCTCCTTATTAAGGGAATTAATTGACTCTAAAACAACACACATAAATTCGGAGTTCACTTAGGAAGACAAAGTAGTCCCAATTAATTCATTTGTATATGATCTAGAAACAAACAAAAAAATCCAAGCCATTGCCTTAAAGAAAAGCTTATATTCCCATAAGGGTGTGCTTGAAAGGAATATGAGACGGACTTAGACAAATTGACTTGCTCTAAATATAAAGTACCAGTTTAAGAAAAATGCACAAACCAAGATTACAGCAAATTATACACTTCTGTACCTAAGCATCATTCACACTCTTGAATTAGAAATATACATGTTTAACTCCAAGGATCAGCACAAAGCCTATAACCTGTAATGACATTTCCTTAGCAAAGAAAACTGTGTTTTTCACTTGATTTCTCTGTAAATGGCCTTACATTTCTTATTAAACTTTCTGGAAAAAAAAAATAAAAATCTGTGACTGACAGTGAATGCAATTTCTGCTTGAAACAGAGAACAAAATTATAGCAATTGTAAGTGACCTGTTCAGTGAGAAACAATTAGGCAAGCTGAAGTATGGATACCATGATGTACTCAGCCTGTAGTCCTAGAAACAAGGTATTTCTGGGCCATGATAGACTGAGAACATTAGTATATAAACCATATCACGACCTGAAAAAAGGCACTCATGGTGCCTTTTGGATCAAGCAGGGAGAGGACAGGACACAGCTATATCTTCATTCTCACCCATTAATCTGTCCACCCACCCTATGGATTGCAATGAAATAAAGTTCAGCCTGAGGGCCAAATTCTGGTTTCATTTACTGCTGCAGTCTGTTATCCAAATTTGGTGAAGGCTTTGTGGATGTGACCAAATCAGTCCACAACACTTTTAATTTCTGCTGTTTCAAAATGCCAAGATTTTTTTCTTCGCAGTCATGAGAATCAATCTTCTTTTTTTTTTTTTTTTTCCCCTAGATCTGAGATTTGCCTGAAAAACACCATACAGGCCACAGCTTCTCCACATCCTTAGGAGCCCCTATGGAAAGCTGTTAGCCTCTCAGAAAAGGAATATAACCAGCTGACTCCAAGTGCCACTTGATCAATAATGAGATATTCAGAAGGAGTCTTAATTTTATCTAACCGGAGGGATGAGACTATCATCTTCCCTGACAACCAAAAACTCAGCAGAGACCTCTTAAAGGGAATCATCTCCATTAAATTGTTGCCTGCTTGCAAGCAGTAGCAGTAGTGGCACTCCCCAGCTTTCAGCTGGAAATGATTGTGGGAGAATGCAGCAGGTAAATTGATGCTTTGCAGGGGCATTGCACACATACCCATGGAATTATGTCATTGTGACACCCATTCATAGAGTCTGCAGGGACTTGCAATCACTTCCCAGACTGCATAAGATGCTAGAAGGTGCCAGAAGGTAAAGCATATATGTCCTGCAACAATGTATGTGTGTGTGTGCACGTGGACATGTTTCATGGGTGCATCACAGTATCAGCATAACATCTTTTAAATGAAAAATTTAAATTAAAAAGTAATGTTCTAAAAGAACTTTTGAAGTTCACACCACTGCAAAAAACTTACTCTGACTTTTAAAAATTTACACTATCATAACATTTTTATTACTCCTAATTAAGATTTTTTTAGGGAAGAGCAAATATTTAAAATGGCAGGTTAGTGACCTTAATATATAAATCTTCTTCTTAAAAAAAATCTTGTCTTTTTCCAGACTGACATGTTATCACTAGTAAATTTCAATACTTAGTCAATACTAAATATTTCTGTAATTTCTTTATACGAGTTCTTTCCAACTGTACAGCTTACAGATGAGAGAAATTAAATTCTTCTCAGGCAGATAGTATGATCTTCACATGACTGAAAGAGGAAAAAAGAAAGACAAATTTATCTCCAAAGCTTTAAGTTTGTGCTTGCCAACACTGAGGTGGGTAATTGTTCCGACAAAGACAGTGGAAAAGGAAAAAAATAGAAAAAGAAAAAAAAGGTCCATTAAAAAAGAATAATAATATTTGATATATTAGAACAAGAATCAGACCAGTAGCCAAAGACAAAGACTTTTAGGAATAATAAAGGGAACAGTCTGACTTGTTAATAAATTAGGAGATTCTGAGGTGCACAAAACATAAGAAAGAGTACCTGCAGAGGTACTAGCTAAAGACATATTATGAGCCAAGCAGATGATAATTCGTTTTTTCTGTGATGTAACCCAACACTGTTTAGTCCCTTCTTAACAACCCTTCAATCATCTCTCATTTCATTTAAGTCTAAATAACACTTCAGCCACCTCCTACAGGGGAGGACTTGCAGATTTCCCTCTGTAAATACATTTCTATAACCTCAGAGTGTCCAAAAACCCCCAAATTTTATTTTAACTTCTACAATGAGAAAGTATTTAAGTAAGGCAGAATTATGAAACCAAGGTTGCACAACATGTCACTTGTTCTCAAAAAAATTAATCCGATAGTGTTTGCAGTCATGTATTTGTGTACCTCGCATTAGGCCTCACCTTATGTTCTGTCTATATTTGGGCTGTAGCAGGTTTTCAAGTAACCTAAGTAAACTTTAGTTATAAAACGATTATTAGCATAAATATGAATAATGTTTTTCAGACAGATTCTATCCTCCTGACTGTAGAAAAGCTCAGTGGCATGAGTTTGAAATACTACATGGTGTCCCTCACCAACCCCAGGATTCCCTAACTCAGGAATGTCTTTGCTTTGTAGATCAAGATCATGCAGCATGTCCAAAGCAGATAACTCAAACCCTTCCCCAGCTGAAATGGTGAGTCCTTCATTCTCCCAAAATCTCATCCTGTACACAAAATTGTCCGGGTTTACAAACTTCTAACCTGATGAGTTTGCCACAATTTCCATAGGTATGGAAATCAATCTTTTCAGAAGACTTTTAGACACATAGCATTGCACAAGCCAATAATTCTTCATAAAAGGTCCTCAGGCAAAACACATAACTAGTCTGAAATGAGTTTTGACTTAGTAGCCTGCAAGTTACATCAGGCAAGACCAGGAAACAACCCTATTTCCAGAGCAAATACAATTCACAGTGAACCAAAAAGCTTGCTAAAGACTACAGAAACATTTGGAGACCATGGAGATGCAATCTCACTCATATTCTATCATAATGTCAACATAAAACTTCTTGCCTCAATTCAGTTCCTCCATGATGAATAGCATGTGGCTTCATTGCATTATGAGACTTAAAACCTGTTGGTCTCAATTTAAATTGAGATGATAGTTAAGCACATCTACTTTCAGCATGAACCAATCAAAAAAAGATGTGTTTTTCCATAGAAACATCTCTACCAATAGTTTATATATGCTGAAGTAGCCAATTACATCTTGGCACACTCAAAAATACATAGCAACAGCAATGACAGCATGGCAACAGCAGCTGCTGCACAACGGAAAAATTAGAAAATTACTCTTTAGAAAAAAATATATTCTGTTAATTCACTTTGTTTATATTTTCTTTCATGAAATAGTTTCGGAAAACACTGTATGTGTAGCTAACTTCTTGTGTACCTCATTACTGGATGGGTGAATTAAGACTATTAACAAAAATATTTCTTGTTATCAAAGTTGTCTTCCACTGAATATTATTCTGCACATGGCAAAGCATTGGAAAATCTCGTATAAGCTCCTCCCAAATGAAGGTATACCAGCAGGCATAAGATGAGCTCTTTTCACAGCCAGTATATTGACTTTGGTGTGACAGGACAACCACCCTAAGCAGCAGGGCCCTACCTGACAACCCAGGAATGGCCTGGCCATGATGGAAAGGCTGATTCTTCCCTCAGGCAAAGCCACCATGTTTTCCCTTCATAGAGTACGACATTTGCCGTATGATCAGATGTATTTACATGAGTATGCACTTAAAAATACATAAAGGGAGGACTGGGATTTTAAATAGCCATAGTGGAAATACCGGGTTTTTTTAAATTGTTAAGGTCCAGCTCCTGCCTCCGCAAGCATATGCTTCACTTCCACCCTCCCCTTCCCAGAGGAATGTCCCACTTTTCTTATGGGACAGCGCCCACAAGAGTGGTTGTGCAGTGCCTGATTCACACGGTGTCAGTGACGATGTAGCAGGGAACAAGCAAAGGGCTGTCAGTGCTTTCTCGGCGGGGCGCGAACGTGTACGACCCTATCGAAGTGCCACCTGTGTGCAGAGCAGAGCTGCAGAGCATGGCAGCTCACAGCACACGTTTTTGAAGGGAGGTGATGGGAAGGCAAAAAAAGCCTGCGCAAGGAACCCAGCAATTATGTTCACAGTGGCTGTGTCATGTGTCTAAATAATATTTCTGGTGTTTTATCTGTTTGTAGATTTGTATCATATTCCCCTGGGATATGAAGTAAGCCGTTTGTGCCTATGCAGTTAAGGATGTTTCCCTAGCCTAAATGCTGCCATTCTGTAGCTATTAGCGTCTGCAAAGTTAATCTACTCTCTAGTAAGGCACAAATACATTTTGATATACCAAGAGTGACTACATTTGAGTTGAATATAGTTATGTAAGTAATTTGTAAGTATGGATTCCAGCAACACCAGATAGAGAATTTCAGCTTTACTTCATTCATTATAGTATTTAGAGTTTTGAGGCTTAATATTTGTTTCACAGTGGTTTAGTTTAGTTTCTGTGCAAGCCTACATTTTGGAACGACGCATGACACCACTTCCTGACTGCCCTGCTGATGTCAGAGTGTCTGCCCAACAGTGTGAAGAGATCAGTGCTCGAAAAGGAAAGATGTTTTCTCTCACTTACATTAAACATCATCAGATAGAGCAATGAGGATTTTTTTTTTTTCAAATTTTCTCATCTACTTTTTTCATCTGCTTGGCCCAGAAAGTGGACTCCAGAAGAGATGAAGGTTAATCTGTCCAGGGTGGACTTTCCTCTGTCCTCTTATCCCAATAGGGCTCAATAGGTGTCTTGGAGAGCTTTGAATGTTATTTTTGAATCCACCCACATAAAAAGCTGCTCTCTAAAATGACCTTCGAACAAGACTGAGGGGAGACAGTGCTCTCTGAAGTACTGCTTATTGTCCTGCTTTTACACGTTATTTATATGCTTCATCTTCCACTTGTCCTGCTCTTATCCCATTGACCAGGTTCATAGCGGTCATGGCCATGATAAAAATCATTATTATCAGTTATAGCTGCTCTACTTCATTTTAGATAACACTTCTCTTGGATGAGAATGGAAGTGTATGTACTGCTGCTAGTAGCTCTTATCGTTTCTCAAACTGTCAATGAACAGTCATTATTGTTCTTCCACTTCTCCTTCTATTGTGAGGACAGTTAGTTATCCTACTTCTCATAAAGCTTCTGGTTTGCAAATTAGCTTCCTATGTAATACTCTTTTATTTAAATCTGGAAACCTTCACCCTTCTTCCCCTAGTTGCATATGGGAAAATTAGTCACCAAATGGAAATGTGACTGAGATTTGAATATGAAATGTATACATTTCAGAAGAAAAAAAAAAACTCTACCTTCCTGAGTAGGATTCAGAGCTGGCATATTTTGAATTTCAACATAACAGGTACTTTCTCATCACTTTTCTCTTTTAGTTCTTGGCTGAAATCATCAATCAGTAGAGTACAACTTTCTACTCAGCATGGTGAAAATGACCTCATGTAACCTCTTGCCATTCCAGGAGAAGAACAAGAAACTTTCTGGCAAAATACATCATTCCTTAAGACTTAGGGGCAAAGACTCATGTAACAGCAACATCTGATGGGAAGATTGTAAGAATAAGGTTGAGTCACTGTCTCCAGCTTAACTTCCTCTGTATGCTTTGTGTAAATTCCCAGAGTTTCCTACATGCTTCATCTCTCAAGCTAATACCTCGGGTGAGAGGGGTGCACTTGTTCTTCAAATGTTGTTCATAGCTCAGTCATTAAAAGGGTACATCATCCTAAGCTGACTCTTTGTTCTAGGTAGAGCATTTAATGCACAGTCAAATTTCATCACTGTTCCTCTATCAGCATTAGCTTATCTAAGCATTAATTCCTGGTAAGACATAAAACTCAGGTTTTTGTTTTTTTCTGTTTTAAGTTGGCCCAGTCTTGTAATTTAGATCATAGTCTATGTGTGTGGGAAGCATAAATACCTGCAAACACAGAACCACAAGAAAAACACTGAGTGAAATTAAATAATGGCTTAGTTTTTCATTACCCCCTTGACTTACTAAGAAAAATGTTACAGTAGAAAGGGTTGCAGCAGCTGATCCACTGCTGCTTCATAGCATCCACCCCAAACTCTACAATACTCTACAAACTGCTCTACAATATCAGAATAAGTGATAGAAAAACTGTGTTAAGGGAATCACACTCTGGTTTAGGAATGCAGTCAATACACATGGTGATGTATAAGACATGTGGAGGTGTGTAGTGTGTTGACCTTGGCTGGATGCCAGGTGCCTACCAAGCTGCTCTGTCACTCCTCTTCTCAGCAGGGCAGGAGAGAGAAAATAAGATGGAAAACAACTAGTAGCTTGAGATAAAGCAATTTACTAAAGAAAAAAAAAACAAAAACACCAAAAAAATCCCAAAAGGGGAAAAAGATAATCACTACTTCCCATTGGCAAGCCATGTTCAGCAATTTCCTGGGAATCAGGGCTTCAGTCCTGGAGAAGTTGGTCTGGAAGGTAAACATTTTATAACAACAAATTTCCCCACCTCATCCTCCCTCCCATAGTTTTTATACCATTACATAATATGGAATTAATTCATTAACTTAGGTCAGCTTGCCTTCTTGGGATCTTGCCCACTCCCCGCCCCTTGACGGGGGTGGGGAGAACATTAGAAAGACAGTGTTGGTGCTGTGCCAGTGCTGCCCAGCAGTAGCCAAAACACTGGTGTGTTGTCATCACCTTTCTAGCCACCACTGCAGAGCACAGCACTGAGAGCTGCCATGGGAAAATGAGCTCCACCTCAGCCAGACCCAATAGAAGGTGCAAAAGCAGTCCCACACTGAGTTACAGGGAAATACCAGGAGCCAGATTTGGTTGGGAGAAGGGTGATAGATGTCATCTACAGATGTAGCTGCTCATGGCTGCTAAATCACTATGTAAATTATAATTTTATGCAGTTAAGGATACAAGGGGCTCCCATATCAAGCTGACCTATCTTATACTTTTACTGAAGCCCTTCTATGACTTTGTCCCTCCCTTGTCTCTCTCTTGCTTCCCACAGACTGGGCCAGAAACACGGACAGTGATGCTCTTGTCCTTTCTCCTCTGTGCCATACCCCCAGTGTGAATCTGCACGTGCAGCACAGCACTCAGGCTGCTTCTACAAGCAGCTCTTTTCCTGCACTTCTCCTCTGAAGTGACACTTGTCTCTGTCTACTCTTCAAGGTGCTGCCCGTTTGCAAGAACTGACACACTTTTCCACTCTGTCACTTGGAGAACATTTTTGAGTGCCAGTGAGGGCCACCCACTTGATAAAAATGGTCGTGATACTAAAATTATCGAGAGCCAACTGTCTCTTCCTCCTCTTCATTCAGATAACAATCCTTCAGTGTGCAAGATCCTAGTAGTCTTTAACAAATAGGAAAAGGTGCACAACAGTGTCATATCTCAGAAGCAGAGGGGAATAAGAAAGTGGTGCAAGATCAAAGGGAAAATATAAGTACTGCAAGTGGTCTGAAGAGCATGCCCTGGGACAAGGGAAAAGAAGTGATGCAATGGGAGCAATTGAATGACACAGGCATTCTCATGGAGGACCCATTACACAAAATTGATTTGCTTTAGTCTAAACTATTTGGCGAAAAAGCAGATAGCACCTGTGTGCCAGATACATAAAGATGCATGTAATCTGCTCATGATCTATCTGCAGGCTGCACTAACTGTCAGTTCCTTGATGTGTACAAGCCTAGTGTGGGGAGAGGGAGGAAAAAAGGAAGAGCAACTAACTAACTAACTGCAGCACAAGAATGGAAAGCTTTCCTAATTGTCTCAGTTCTTGTTTTTCTTTCCTTCACTGAATGGCAGTTTTGACCCCACAGAATCACTTTTTTTTAGATCAGGCTTCAAATACTGAAGACTTAATGCACAGTTTTTTAAACCAACAAGCTGAATTATCCATCTGGTTGTCTAATATATTTTCATGGTAGCTTTAGGTCCTAGCAAATTGGGTATTTCAGTACCTGGACGTCTCCAGTATACCAGAACATAATGACAATGAACACGTACATTGGTGAAAAAAGGGGGGGACTGTATTTCTGTATAAGCATGATAATACATTCTGACACCATAAGAGCAGTATTTTCTGTCAATCAGCTTGAATTCTCTGTAAGTCTCAGACATATAAGTCACATTGAGAGGGTTATGCATTTCACAAGTGGATTTTTATATAAATACTTTCTCTGGCTCCAGTTCAGCACAACAAAAGAAGTCAAACATTAGTCTGTATTTGTATTTCTTCACTGAAATGTTTTGACATAAACTGCACACAATCCTAGCTGAAAAGTGCCATACAGTTTGGAAGAAACTGCTGTGAACACCTCTATTGTTCACAAAATGCCAAAGTTTTTACTTCTTAGAAACTTAAAGGCCTCATTTCCACAGCTCCATCAGCACTTTTGTTCTATAGAGCACACAGTTCTGTATACAGTCTTTTCCTTCCTTTCCTAGGCTTCTTTCCCTTGTAAGTAAATTCAGAAACCTACTAACTCCAAGGAGAGCTACAAAAATGACATCTGACCTTTGCCAAAACAATGAAACATCTATAACAAAATGGTGGCTGTTTTCTATTCAATTTTGAGGCAAATATCTATTTTTGCGCTATATTAAATAAATCTCTGTCACTCTATAGTACATTTTTTGCAGTGCATGGCAACTTCTTGAGTCAAACTGAGCAGCTACACTGCTTAATTTAAGAATAACTCAAGGAAAGTGGAGTTATTCTGGATTTGCCCCAGCATTCCTCTGCTCCCATGACATGTAATGGAAATGATCACAGCCATCACCTAAAAATTGTACAGTTTGGGTACAGCTCTGCAAGATGGTAGCAGAGTGTTGGAGTGAGTGCAGTATGATAGCCAAATTCACCACATCCAGAATAACCTAGATACTTTCCTAAAATGTACCAGCTAGCAAAGTGCCAAAGTTTGGCTAAACTGGTCAGGCATCCCTGCAGCACACTGGACATCTGACTACTCTCTTTTCCCTTGAGAATTCCCTAACATTCAGTCAGCATTCACCCAGCATTCATCCATTCACCCCAGCCTTGCCTTAATCCTCTTTGTAGCCTGTCTACCTACCACAGAACAGCAAAATCCTCTAAAAGAGCAGAAAACCTTAAGGCCTCAAATTTGTCTTATGGGAAAATAAGGTCCTGCATAGTCCTGAGGCAGATTGTCTGTGAAAGCATGTTCCATTTCAAAGTGTTCATTTTATGAAATCAGGCTAAATCATGGTGTATTCTATTCACTGGCTTAAACTCACCCTAAGTAGTCCCTATGAAAATGTGTTGGTTTCATTAGACATCCTATACTGTCTTTAGTTCAACGGGTTTAATTATGAGAAAGCAAAAAAAGAAAAATATTCAAGCAATATATAGACAAACCTGGACTGAAATATGTTTGGTTTAGAAGACAAAGCATTGGTTTCAATGAAAAGCTAAGGGTGTAAGTGAAAATATTATGCCTTGAAAGGAAATCTATTCATTTCTATAAAAATTTAGTGACTTGAGTATGCATGGATTGGTTCCACTACAGATATATTGGATTCAATGACACTGTATTAGTTTCAAAGCATATTTATCCATGCAGTAAAAATGTATAGGTTATGAGAATTAAAGAGGCATGATGATGACTGCCCTGAAGACTAATCTAAAATACAATTCCTATTAAAATTTATCAAATTGGACTTAACAATGATACTACCAAAAGCCCTAAATAAATTTTATTGTATTATATCCCTTTGAACACATCAGTCTTTCTCTGTCGCTCTGGTACAAACTGATTATCCAGGTTTCACATCCCTTCCTCTTCTCCACAGAACACAACTGTAAGCAATTCAGGTTCTTTCTCCATAAGCAAACTATCTTTTTTCTCCCATCTGTAAGGATGAAAAGGTGCTTGTTCCGTAGGCCAGGCAGACAGGAGTATAACACTGACTTTTTTTCCAGACTGCATGTGGAGACCTAGGAGTGCTGCCTGGGGCAGAAGCAGTACTGTAGACCTCAGACCTGAGGTCAATGATCCTCATATTAAAGTCCAGCAGTATCTCCATGCCTGGGCTTCTTTCTGGCTGGCTCCAGGTCCTTCCTTAAGGCATTATTCAGGCTCTCTGAATCACCCTTCAAAGATCACCTAACTTTGCTGTGAATAGTTATGGAAACAGATATGGAATTCTATTTGAATGGGTGCTCAAATCAGGCAAAGAAGTGCACCCATGAAGCCAATTCTTGGCTTAGGCCTGTGCATTTATTTTCAGTTTAAAAATTGCATGCCATGCTGAAATGCTTGCTGGCTCATGCTGAAGTCTAAAAACTTAGGTATGAACTCCCTCTATGAACTACATTTTTTCTCAGAAATCACAGCGTTTAATAAATGTACAATTAATTGAGAGGTGTTTCAGCTTGATCTGCTGTTGCACAATAGGACTCTGGCTACACTGCTGTTATAAGTAATATTCTGTAGACACAACATTTGGAACCACTCAGGCTTCTGTGGCTGTTCCTATTGTAAAGAGGCATCCTGAGTGATTCTGAAAGCCCAGGTATTTGTTTTGATTTGTCTATAAAAATGTGTCAGTAATTTTATTATTTAGTTTGTCCTGCTGACTAACACAGCTACCCACTCATGCTAAAGAATGTACATAATACAGAGGCTGTTAAGTGCCTGTACTATTTTTATAAGAAAAAACATCAATAAGCACTTGACTTTGAAGTTTTTACCATCCATTTTCCAGAATGACTCTGAATGATAAAAGAAAACAGTCTTCAACTTCCCTCTTTGTGGTACACAATAAAGCTCTACTTACCATGCAATTTCTTCATGATGGGACCCTAGCTTTTCCCTACACACTTTCATTTCCTCAAGCAACACAGACAAATTATTTTTTTTCTTAAATCCTGCTAGTCTGTTCCAGTTAAATGCAAGTGGCACCCAATGTTTTGAACTAATAGTATAATAAATATCTTGGATTCATATCCTAAATCTAGATTTTTAGAGCAAATAAATGATAAATCAAATTGCAGGATCAGTTTTCTGTTGAGCCACAGTTTTATTTTGTCACAGCAAAGAATATTCTTACCTTGACACAACCTATTTTTCACTGTCATGTTATATAAAAGTTTGTTGCAACTCCTAAGGAACATAATCCATTGTTTTCATCAGAATTCCAAGTTAAATGTACACTATAAAGTTTAAGATTATTTAAAGCCTAGAAAGAATAAAATTTAAAGACAGCTACCATTCTGTGGTATAAAACATCCTGCATCAATTACTTTCTTGGAGAAAAATCCTTTTAAAGTGTTATTTCCAGTACCACCATGCAGGCCTTCTAATCACACCTGCCATACCTGCAAGGTTCCAAGACAACAAGGGATTTTCCTCTCCTATGGTTTGCACAACATGGTGAGTTTCTAAGTTCTCTCTAAATTCTTCATCTACTTCTCTCTTCTACCAATATAAAGACAGTTGGTTTGGCATACAGCAGAATTCCTGTGACTCCTTCTAGATTTCATTCAACTTTTACTACTTCCTTTGGATATTTTTGTACTGTTATGTTATCAAAGTTAAAATACCCCATATTCCAGCTATAGTACAAGACAGTGTTTGCTCAAAGGAAATTAGAATCTGTGGTCCTGATTGTGCAAATATTTACACAGAGGAGTAATGGCATGGCTTAAACAATTCAACCAAATTTCTCATGATCATGTTGATATTTCAGGTATAAGTGCTGACAGTAAACACTGTCCTTAAATGTATAATCTGAAGTAAATGGAAGGAGTGTCTGGGCTCTGTGTGGGGAAAGCCTCTCTATTCCTGCTTCTGCATGTAAATACACAGGAATGGAAGCAAGGTGCAGGTCTTGAAGGACAATCAAGTGTGTCAGTACATGTTTCTGCTGTTTTCATGTGGCTTAAGTCCTGAGCAGGTCAGAATGTTTTGTACTCACTCCCCTGGCTGTTTCCACAATCACACTCATCCTGCACTAGTCACTTCACACATTTATGGCACATATTTTAGAATTCATTCTGTCCTGTGCACGCACTAGGATGTCTCCTGACTACTAATTTTCAAGTGTCTAGCCATCCCAGTCAGTAGACAGGCAAACACTTACAACTACATGTGATATTTTCTGACTTCTTAAACATATTTTGTTATGGTTATCCAAAACATGGATGACACCTGACTGAATAAACCCCAGCCAGGTACAGGACAGCATAAATTGCTTCAGAGCCTGTCTCAGGACTTCCTCAAACACTGGAATTTATGTGCTGTACAGCCATCAGATAAGTCCAAATGCATTCATATTCTACTGTAAAAGAGGAAAAATATCAGAGAAGCACAGCCCTTCAGGGCCTCCAACAGAGGCTCTTTGCCATCCCAGGCTGAAAGACTTCTCACACTGATTTTTAAAAAGGGAGTTGATAGCATGTAGGTTGACAGCCTCAAGTAAAGGATGAGGAATGTACAAAACAAGGGGATCTCATGGGATAGCTACTCTGAGTTTGCCTTTAATGTAGGGCAAAGTCCTGGTCTCAGTTAGGAGTGCACACACTTGGGATAATGCTACCACCTGTCATTTAGTAAATCCAGATTAACAGAGGTGTAAACAGGAGTAGAATTTGTTCCAGAATCTCTAGGCAAGCTGAGAAAGAGCTCTTCCAGAACACATATTTCAATATCATGCCTTAGGTAACAGCAAAATCACAGTCTTTATGTTTATTTCATTAAGTATCAAGCTTCCATGCATCATATATCATTATATTTCTTTAGCTACTTTGTAGCCCTAAAAGAATACTGGGTTGGGTGGATGGAGTGGTGAGATTTTTTTTTTTATTTTATTTTTTTTTTTACATTTTTCAGGAATATGCATTTCTCAAGTCTAAATAAAAAAAAAAATGTATTCACTTCTTAAGTGGCCTTTGTCAGGCGATATTCTTCTTTTCAGCTGAGAGAGATGTATTCTTTGATGTCTTCATTAAAAGACCTCACAATTTTTTTTTCTTGAGAAATATATCTATATATATATATAAATGCTATGGTAAGCTTTTGTCTTCCCCTTTGATTGTTCCATAATGCCAAGAATGCCATTTTAAATGTGTGTTATTTTAACAGGGTTTATGTTAAGCAACAAGGTGGATATTATTCTTTAAATCTGAGTTTAAACAGTATGAAGAGTGAAGCCAATTGAAGTAAATCATAATTGCTAAACAGGATTAGTTTGCAACAGCTTCCTTAAAGTTTGCAAGAAAACATATACAAGAAGAGATCCCTGAAGCAGAAATGCATTTTATTCATAGCTTCTAACCCAGGTCAGCACTCTCCAAAGTGTCATTGTCATGAATCATTGTTAGCAAAACAATAACTCTAGTGGTCTTACATTTTCTCTCTGTGCAAATTATGTATGTTTCATGTGACATTACTTACTTCCTCAACTAGCAAGTCTTTCCCATCTGTTGGAAAGCCACCAGTGGTGATGTGCTATCAAAGTGAATTACCTTCTTACATGCCAGGAAATTAGGGCAATCCAGTGCCTTTCATCTAGCTCCTCTACACTGCCATCCTGCTCCCACAGGGTCTCCCATTCACTCTTCTCCTACTGATTTGTATGGGAGCAATTGTAAAGGAAGTAATTTCTCTGTGGCTTGAAAAATGCTTTTCAGGTTTTGAAAGAAGCCATGTGATTTCATGTAAGATTTGTTCTTAGACATCCACTGAGCACCAGAAAGAGGATTTCCATCCAAGTTACATGTAAGTGGGTAAAGAACCAAACATGGTGAAGGAAATAGTAGAAAAGGGGTGGGCTATCAGATCCAAGCATTCGTGGCTGTAGGTACTTTTACTCCTTGTGAATGCCAGTGTCAGGACAGAAGATTCAGGTGTCAGATCATGATGGGCTTTCTCATTACCTTTGCAATTCTCATGACGCCAAATACTTGGATTATTATGGGTGCAATAGATCTCCACAGGAGGATGATTTGATGTCTGAGAACTGTTGACCAAGCTATTGGCTAGTAGAAGTTTAGCTGAAAGTAGTCTTTGAGAGGAAACTGTCTAACAGTCTTTCCTGCCCTACTGTAAGTTACACTTTGGCTATAAAATACATGTCTTCAAAACGTGACAAGTGCTAAAGAACCCTGCGAATGAACAGTTAGGAGTGTGCTCCAGTTCCCCACTGCCATATCATCTTCCTTCTCTTCCTCTCACTTCCATTTCTCTCCTGCCTACGCCAGCACTTCATTTCTCTCTGATAATCTGGTCATGCCATGTACCCCTCTCACATAAGCCCACGTCCATGCCTGTCTTCCCCTTTCATAACTCTTCACCTTCATGCCTCCCATCTCCCTCCTCCTTTCCATTCCTTCCATGGATGCACCACAGTACTGCTGCTGTCTTTCTCCTTGCTTCAGTCTTCTCTGTGTCTCTGAGTGAGTTTCATCCCTCCTCTGCATTGCTTCTTGTGGGTTCACCTGACCCAATAATTGCATGCCCTTTCCTAGACATCCCTGCAAATTATGCCATTTCCTCCATTTATAAACTCAAGTTTACCTCCGTCTATACACATTTATTGAGCCCCTAGTTCAGCAGATTTTTCCCTTTAGCCTCTTCCAACCCAGCCATTGTAAACAAAATTAAGGGGGTTTGCTATCAATTACAATATGTCTGAAAAAAATCTCTGTCCTGGGAGAGACAAGGAGTCAGGAGGACTGCTTTCTTTGAGGCAGGGTTAATCTGATCAGGTTGAAAAACGAGTGTCTAATGAAGAGCTAGATTCTATTATCTTAATTGTTGAGTGGCTATTATTACTCCATAATACTGCAGGTAAAAGAGATGCAAGCAGGTATTCTACAGCTTCATACCAACCAATGAGAATTCACCCAGTAGATATGTCCAGGAGTATATTTATGCAGGCAAAAAGTCCTTTTGAGCACTCTAAGTCTAGCCTGCATTTGATGCACACATTGGCAGTATACCTAATTAAATGTGAACACTGGGTGCTCAGTTTATGTGTGCTGCTGTAGTTTCTCAGGAAAAGCTATGGCATGCTCTTTACTGGAAGATTTGGTCTTGCCTCTGTTTAAGTTGGTGGGCCTATTGAATCTGAAATGTCCATAGTGATATCTAGGAGGATAATGATACCTGTACTCTCCAGAAAAATTCAGATTGTGATCCCTCCATGACCCCAAGCCAGTAAGGATGAAACAGTAAATTATGCTAATCTACTCATTGTCAGATTCCCATCTGTTCTTTCCTTTCATTCAGGGCTCCATCCTCTCCAGAGCTAGCCCCGTGTGAACACCTTTAACAAACACCTGGAGCTAAACCCACTTCAATGACTTTGTACCCCCCTTCTCCACAGTGAATATAGCTGAGGCACAAACGGCAGGGTTCTCTGCAGCTTGTCTTCCCCAGGATGCAGAAGAACATCTAGCAACACAATACATTAAATGGCATTTGATTGTATACAAAATTCAGTAATTTGCAAAGGGTCTCCCAGTCATTAGCGAGAATTAACGAGGTTCTACTGTAATAAAATCTTACTTCAAAATACAGAGTTTTACCGGAACATATGGGATTATAAAAGTAAATGTGCATCACACATAATCTTATGCCACATTATATAGCACATTTTTAAAAAGGAAACACCCACAGGTCTGAACAACTTTTATTTTTATGCAAATGCTGCATGCACAGAGACGTGCTTACTTGTCACTTTTGTGTTGTATCACCGCAGTGCCAAAGGGAAGCATCGTGTCTCGCTTTCCCTAGCCTTTATCCATCTACCTGTGCAAACACCATTCATAAGCTAAAGGACTTCTGGCATCACAAAATCTGTTTTCTTTTCACATCCATCTTCTGTGATGTGCAGAAGGAAGCCCCTGCAAGAGCTTTGTAACCCAGTCCTCCTTGAGAACTCAGTGCTCCAAACAGCTTATGCCCAACCTTGCATGCCTTTTATAGTCATAACCATCATCTTTTTATTATGTCTTGGACTTGAAGAGTCCTGAAAGCAGATGTAACTCATGATGACCTGACTTCAATGGGAGAATGAACCAGGTGGCTAATTGTCTCTAAACAAACACACTGATAATTAGCAGGAGAGCACAAAGCAACAGAAGCCTAACCACCAACCTTTATTTAAGTTAAGCAAATGGGTGAGCAAATGATGCAGCTGCATCAGACTTTGACAAGCTAATAAAGGATCCATACTTTCATCTAGTCAGCTACACTAACCAAACCATGCCCTCAGGACCTGGTATTAATGATTCTGAAATTGCAGACCTATAGAAAATGGAAAAAAAATATGTGCATTAAAGCACCTGTGCACAAAAGCTCTTCTAAAACAGCTTCTCTTTCTGACCAGGTCACTGCACTAGAATTTCTTCCTGAGTATCTGCCTTCAAACCTTGCCTTATGTCCCAAACAGGAATAGCCTTGGTGGCCTCATCTTGCTTTCCATTTGCCCATGTGGCAAAACAAGTATCTTGTCATCTTCTGCTAAGGACCAGTCGAGGAACACATAGCAAAAAGGCTGCCAGTTAAGCTGTATTGCCTTGGCACTGCTGCACAGAGGAGTTTCCTTAATGATGGCTCTCAGAGTAGATGGCTTTAGCTACCACTGCACATCCTCCACATTTACAAGCACTAAACTTATTGATTCCACAAAAAGCAAGCCAAGAAAATAAGTGGAGCTTGCTTTAAAGATATTAGCAACTCAGAAAGTTTAATATTAAAACACAGATTGCTTTGTAAATGGTGTCAAACAGCAGCCCAAAATATAGCACCATATAAAGTACCCAGTGCAAACAACTCTGTCAGCAGGTGCTGACAGAGAGGTGGAAAGATAAACATTTCTAAGTTATTCCCATGTTCCATGTCCTGATCAGACAATCCAGGCTTTTGTAGGGTAGGAGATAAGATTGTCACCTCAGTTATTTTGCTTCAATATTTACTCTTGGTTATTCTTAAAAGAAGGCTACAAACAGCACTGGTTATCTCTTCATCTGTAAGTGTTCCAAGTGCTAGAGTAAAAGAATGAAAAAGACCATTTACCCAGCAGTCTACTTTCAGGTCAGATTGAAAACTCATTTAGGCACTTTCCCTTTAGGAGAACCTCTCACACAGGAGGGGTTTTGTTCTAAAAGAGAACTAGAAAGCAGAACTAGAAATAAAGCAAGGGTCAAATGTGTCCATGTTGTGCCAGTCTTACCTGTTCCCTATTTTTTTTGGGAACTGCTAACAGCAGCACAGAAAAATCCTACTGACTACACCCACTCCACCTCACCAAAGGCACTTGGCCCAAAAGTAGGTTTTGTCAAAGCCTCTCAATCACACATCACTAACCTCCTTGCAAACGAGTCTTGACAGGTTTACACTGGCATAGCACAGGGGCAAGAAAGTCATTAAATTAACCTCTGCTGAGGGTCCAAAGTGAGCAAATCACAAAAATAATGCAGACAGCATAAATGGTGAAAAGTAGAATTTTCCACTAACATGTTTCTGACTTCCAGTTTTAATAGTCTAAGGAATTGTTATTAGATTGATCAAAGGGAGAAATCACAAATGTGAGAAATCTGACAACTAAGCATCAAGGTAGTGTGGTAAAGAAGATTGCTTTCTTTCCATTTCCTGTTAAATACTGCTTTGGAACTTTATTTTGATGTAGATTTGACAAAACTCGCATTGCATTTCAGTTTCTGGTGCATAGGTCTGCTGAAAGAAAAAGAATAAAGCAGAAATGAAGAGACTGTCAGAACAATAGCTGCTTTAAAAAAAAAAAAAAAAAAGAAAAAAAAAGCCAACAATAACAACAAGAAATCTGCCAAGGCTTTAGGTTTAGAGAGTTTCCTCTGACAAATGGAAAAAAAGTCTATGTGAAATATAACCTCTTGCCTATTTTGCAGCCCCTTGAGACTATTCTAAGTGTGTTCACTAAGCCTGGGGTACTTCTTTCTGAACTTTCTATAAAAACAAAAATTATCTGTGCTTTAATTGTTGAAGTAAAGAGTATATTAGATATTGTTCTTTTGAGTTCTTCTGTTAACTAAGATTAATATAATAGCAGGTAAGTTTTCTTTATTTTTCCTTCCATCAATTTATCCATCATTTCAATGTCACTTTAAACGATATAAATACAGACCCTTGTAAATTTCAGGATAAGCTTAGTTTGTGTTGTTTGCTAATGTAAACTTCTGGGAATACTAATAAATACATGGAAAAATGTCGGCTATTCACCTACTTTAAATATATCACAATGAGATGAAGACATTTCCAATTCCCTCAATACTCTTTGTTTTACCATGGTAAGCACTAGATTGTGGGGTTCTTGGAATATAAGTTTATTATGATTTGCCTAAAAAACTACCTGAGTGTTTCTGGCTTCATCTTATCATATGTTCTTTGAATTAATTATTTTGCTGAATAAGTGGCATACAGCAGTTAGCCTCTTGGGACTTTTCTTCCGTATAAGATTTGAACTTCCCATTTATAAATTCTATTCCTATAGTTCTTTCCGGGGAGTCCAGGACGTTTTTCTGCGAGAGGCATTTCAGGATCAGGTTTCATGTATTAAGTGTGAAATATGACCCTGTCTCTCAAGTCAGATGCTGAGTTCCAGCAGGCCTTGAAAGCATATGACTTCCCACAGGGAGCATTTTCCCTTTTTCCCTTTTGGTGCAGGCAGGTAGCTTGTACCCCCCAGCACAAACTTCTGACTAGTGCAACAACACAATCAGAGTTGTGTTCCCATTTCTGATTATTCAATTTGTCACACTAGACTATGAGAAACCAGAATGTTGAGAGCCAACAGATCCATGTATTCTCTATAAGGGACATCTCCCAGAAGATATTTGTAGAAAAGATAGCAACACCCAAGGAGGTTTCCGTTAAAAATATCATTTTCTTTAAAAATAAATATTTAGTTGCAGAGTAAAAACAACATAGAGATTTAATTAAAACCTTAACATTTCATCAAAAACCCTAAAATAAAAAATGTTTAAAGCTGCTTGTCAACAATATTTCCTACACCAAAAAACACTATAGCATTTTGCACACTGGTTGTACACTTCCTCCTATGAATTAGAGTGAAAGTAAGTACTCTTTTACTTTTCCCTGGGACTCTTGTTTCATTAGGAACTTGGTATATTCTCAAACTAAGCCTGAGCACATATTTTCTTTCTTTCCTAGTCATCCTCAGAAAAGTACTGAATGAAATGTTGGGCTGTGAGTACTGCAGTCACTGATCACCTGCTCCTGTTCACATTATTTGGTCTGTGAAGAACCATCACATTCCTGGAGCAGCAGATGCTTTTAGCATTTATATGTTCACCATGTAGAAACCACTGTGATATATTTGAGCTTAATTTCTTCAGTTTTAATGACTTGAAAACAAAACTAAATCAAGTGGTAACGAGGTTCTGTCTGGGGTTACATGTCAGTACCAGGAAAGTCACCTCCTCAAAATAAACCTAACAGTATCAGCCTGTCTTTCTTTCTCTCAGACATTGAAAATGCTGAATATATAGAAATAAACAAATTTTCTCCTTGGGTACATCACAGCCAAGCACTAGTAAATTCAACAGATTTCTGCAGATTTTTTTGTTGAGTGGTTTTTTTTTTTTTTGTTGGGTTTTCTGTTTTGGTTTTGGTTTTGTTGGGTTTTTTTGTTTGTTTGGTTAGAGTTTTTTGTAAATTTGAAATGACATCTATAGTCATGTCAATGATTCTGGACTTTTACCTAAAAAATGCAAAAGTCTGTTACTCAGTGGAACTCATTGTCATGAGATATTTTAATGAAAAATTGGTGCAGCTTATAAAAGGAGAAATGTATTTCCTTACGTAAGAAGACTTTCACTTCTATATACAATTCTAAGAATTATAGAAAAACAAGTTCTATGTATTGATGACAAAAAAAAATTTCCATTTGAGCTGATTATTTTACAGATACTTACAAGACAGTTTCCTTTACCCACAGACAGCAGATAAGGCATGAGAGGAAACAGTATGTATGATCTGATTCAGAATGCCTGTCCGTACATGAATTTCATGAAACATGCTGATATTTATGCCCTTGACATTCCCCACATAGTTCTAGAAATTATCAGCTTTGTTTACATTTCCATGGCAGTGCATGCATACACAATTGTACACAAATGTTCCCCCTCACCAGCTGAGTGCACATCCATAAATAAAACATTCCTTAGAAAGGTTACAGACTTAACCACAGTGAGGATCAGCAAGGTCCTCAGGAAGATGTGGCACTGGGACTGGGAGTCTTCAGGGAAACAAAAAGACTGGAAGACAAGGCTCAAAATCTTGAAGATGATGCTGTGACAGTTGAAAAATGGAAACATTGAGCAAATGAATGGATGGGATGAAAGGTATAGTAATTATATGGAATACTCATCCATGGTTGCCTCATGCTAGTTAGTTTGTTTCTTAACATCACTTTCCAGGCTTCTGCCTTTTGAACAAAGTAATGACTGCATCTGGAAGATGTTGAAGGCTCTATTGACCAGTTTAGGCAACCACACAAGGGTAAAGGGCACAAAAGTCATTCTCTCTTTGTAAGAGACAAGTGCTACAGTATAGCCACCAACCTGTGGTTTCTGAAAAGTGGACCATGTCCCATCTTGCTCCCCAGTCACCACGTTTTACCAGGGCTCCTGACTCCTACACTTTCTCTTTACCTTAATCTCCAGCACAGGCAATGTCTTTAGAGCCAAAGCAGGTTTTATATGAATGCTGTATATTGTCAGGAACTGCAAACCAAAGGAAAGCAGTTGACTATTTTGTGTCCATTGAAAATTCTGAAGATGTTTTTGAAATAGGCTGAGACAAGAGCTTATGGAGACAAGGTAAAAGAGCATCTGATTCTTCAAGATCAGGTTTAACAGTAAGATCATTGCCAGAAACCCCTTTAAAGAAACTTCTAACCAGGAGCAGGTCCCTTTCCTCGAATCTGGTCTAGAGAAGCAAATATTAAGACACAAATTAGACCACAGGTATTCCACTACCTGTGCTAAAAATAAGGTGTGTTTACACTTATCCATGCATTTGAAATGCTGTAAAGGAAGGGGTTTTGCATAGTTCTTTAACTACTATTGGTTTTTGCCAAGGAGGAATCTTCTCATTTGGTCCATGCTCCACTTACTATATTGTTATACTTGACCAAAGGTATAAAACACATGGGGGAAAATCAGAGCAGGTTTTTTTTATCCCTTGCCTAATTGAACCAGCCTCTCCCCACAAAGCCCTGGGCCATTGCTTTGTTTTCCTTCCATATCTACTGAGGAGATTCCTGTTATGGGAATAATTCACATAATTCCTTTAAAATAATGTATTTTTTAAAATCCTTTGTTTAGAGACTTTTAAACATACTGATTCTCAATCACCCAGTCCAAAGCCTTGGATGAAGTGATAATTAGGTGTTAAGAGCTAACCAGATAACCACAGAGGTTATCTGTCTCCAGGCAGCCACTAAACACCTAAGCAACAGTAAAAGTATGAAAGCATGAGGTGCTCAGGAGCATTCATCCCTAATAAATTTTGAGACGTTTTGCAACATTTTGAATTACTGGCCTGCCTTTACAGCCCCACGCTGCTGTGACACATCCTGGCATGCTTAGCACCACCCACCCACTTCGAAAACTCGGTGCTCATGATAAAAACATGACGTGTTTAAACCCGTAAATCTTGCTGAGGCCCCTTTTTTTCAGCGAGGAAACATATTGAGAAAATCCCTCTCCCACATAACTGCAAATCATGCAGCTTCATTGCATCAAGGGGAGGGTTTTCTAGAAGTGCTTGACCCTGAGATCAGCTCAGCTGGTTAGAGCTTGGTGCTAATAATGCCCAGGTTGTGGGTTCAGCCCCAGAATGGGCCATTCATTTAAGAGTTGGACTTGAAGATCCTTCTGGGTCCCTTCCAATTCAGTATCTCCTACAATTCTTACTGCTTAGGAATCCTTTTCTTTTGTTTTCAGAGGTGAAGATTTCATGTAAATTATTCTGTCAGTTGTCTTGGAGCTCTTCATACATCCTTCCTCCATCTGCTAAATTCACAGAAATATAAGACTTGCCATTATGAGATTCATATCGTGTTCAAAACAAAAAGAATTTGTAATGTAATAAATGGATTTTTTTGCTCTTTTCCCTTCTGAAATATTTTTTACATTGATCCTTTTTTTTTTTTTCTTTTTTTTTCTTTTTTTTTCTTTTTTTTTTTTTTCTTTTTTGTGAAGATTCCAAGCTTTACCCACCTGAAGGATACCTAAGTGGTATTCAAGAGACAAATCATTTGTATAGTGTTTAAGATAATATGTTCATAATAAGAAATTATTTTTTTTCTATCTCAGGACCCTAAAATTCATCTGATAAAGCATGATTATCACCATAATTAAAATAGGGTACTTGCCTTATAAATAATTTGATATAAATGACCAGCTGCTGTTGTGATGAGAATGCACTGATGAAGTGGGTCATTGCAAAACTGTGTTTGAGTGTATTCCACTACTCTGATAACTACACAAACATATCACAGAGCTTTCTTCTCAACACTGAGGCAAATTAATCTAGAAGTAATTCAGCTAGCATACCAAGAATGACAACAGTAATTAATGTGACTTTCTTCTTTTTTTAGTTCATAATCTCCTGGATAATGGTTGCAAATCTATGGGGAGGTTCTGTGTAACCATGGTCCTGTATGCTATGGAAATTCTAAAAGCAGGGATCTCTTTTTTGCAATTCAGACTCATCATTTTCATCTGAACTAAGATCCTGGTGTGACTGTGCCCTTCAGTTATGTCACATTACCACTGTACCCATGAGTTTCAGGCGATTTTAGGGAGTGTTAGGTCCAGGTAGTTTTTCAGTGGCTACGTTAAAATCCTCCAAATCTCCAATCCTTGCTGAAGTGAGACTCAAAACTCTCATTCACTTCAGGGGACAGTGTTTGGTCCTCTCTTAACTTTGTCACCTCAGAGCGTATAATACCATGGTCATGAGCAATAATAAGGAGATTATTCTGGTGGACACAGATTTTCCTAGTGTCATTTCAAGGAACTGGCTTTTAAAGTATGAGAAAGCATTGCAATACATTTTCAGAGAATGCTTAATTGAATGGCACACTAAGACTAAAAGCATCTGTGAATATAAGGCTTCCAAGCTGTTTTTGTTTCCTAACCATCTCCTTCTATCTGTAGGTCAGACTCTGTCCTCTCTTCTAGAAACTGCAATGTTCCCTCCTGCCCCCACTGCAGAATATTTTCCAAGAATTTGACAATGGTCCTACTCAGATCTCTTTTCATAAAAGTTCTCAATAAACTGAACCAAATGTGGCTTGTCAGGACAAGTTAAAGACCTTATATTTTCTTAAATATTCCTTAAAAGGTAAGGGAAATCAACATGCATGTGAACTATTTAGCCCACTATTCAATATTTTACAATCTGAAAGGGATTAGCAACAAATAGACAACTAATAAATACTTCCAGAGATACTCAAAATACATACTATACACATTTATGTAGGAATTACCATAATAATATTATCACTAACAGAAATATGCACATATGAAAACATCTCAAAGTAAACATAACATTTGCACATAGTAAATACCCATATGTCTCAATAAACACAATTTTAAATTTTAATATGGCAAGCGTGTGGTTCTTTTAACTGAGGATGAAAAATTAAGAGCAAGCCCTTTACAGGGTGAATCCTGCCATTTTCAATGGCAAAGCTGGTAGAAAAGCATGGCACACCCTGTGCAAACAGGTGGCATCAGGGCAAGGTCTATAGATAGTGATTAGAGACAGAACACCAAATTAAAGTGCCATCAGAACTACAGGGCCAAAAGAGATGTTGTGGTCTGCTTAACACTGTGCCTATAATCCTGATTTGGCTACCAGAAGAATGTCTGCTCTTCCTTTTTGAAATAATGCCAGATGTTCCCCAAGACGTGTCCTCAGTTTCATGTTTTCGTTATAGCAGTCACTAACATACATTTTTTTTTCTAATTCTCTGAATCCACTGCTAGTTACAGATAGCTTTGCTATCTAGCAAAAGAATAAATGAAGAGCAAAAATTTGTGAACATATTCTGAAGAGCAAAGTCTATTGTTTTGCTGTAATTTCCAAACGCTGTTCTTTTTTATCATATCTGTTGATTGTTTTGCTGAAAAATAGCCTTATAAAACTTTTAAAAATTAAACACCGTTTAGCAGGACTGAATTCTGCCTGTGCCTACACATTTTAGAAAGTCTTTGATTTTAACAAAATATTGAGAATAAGAAGAACATTGCCAGCCTCAAAACACCTTTATTAAGACTGTCTTGCCTGACCTTCTTTGGATATATGCACTCTGACATTCTAACACAGACACTTGTAGCCAGAAAACTCTTCTTCTCCCTGGTCCTTGCTTCTGGTAATTCACTATTCCATCTTTCTTTTCTTCCTTTACACTATTTGCAAGCACACCAGTTGTCTCAGAGAGTTGTTTTCAGAGGGCTGCAGTTTCACCACTGAAGTCTTCAGCAAAGACCTTCACTGTTTGATTTTGAGATATCAGACTGTGTTTTCATCACCAACTAATAATCAAAATGAAAATATCACTTAAATTCTCAACTGAACCAGTGTATTATGGACGTACTGATGGAGCATAAATATCAGAAAGCTGAGATGACATAGAGTTTCTGATCATAATAGCACTATATGAAACAGATACAAGATGACATATGTTTCTAGCTGTTCCCTCTCCCTTTCACACACAAACACAATTTGTTAACATTCGGGTGAATTTAGTCAGGACTTCTGAATACCCCAAAACAGCTTTTGCAGTTTCTAAAATGGATCTGGTGCCTGAGTTTTTCTTCAAATCCCTTCATGCAGAATGGAGACTGGACAGCAAACTTTCTAACTGTGCCCATGCACTCATAAACATCTGTAGCGAACCATAATTCTGCTGAATGCAGGAGCCACATGGCCATGACATTTTGGTTGTGAGTGTTAGAGAAGCATGTGGCTCTGAATCCCAATGTTATGGATTGTAGGGATCTCAAGTGGAAGCCAGCTCTCTGAGTCATTCAAGCATCCAACACATCCTGAAAAGCTCTTGCAAAGCAAAAGACACACAATGTAAAGGCCTTGCAACCTGGCAGCAAAAAAGAGGGTCAAGGCAAGGATGGAGGGCAGCACCTCTCAGGAAGGGAATGGTTAAATGGCCATAGCCCCAGGAGCAGGCAGGCAGCTCCACTACTGCAACAAACAACAAATTATTAACACTAAGCAATTTAGCAGCTCAACTTAGAGTAAGCAGCACATTGGGCACTGAGTACACAGTAGCAGACTGTCTATGACTCTCAGCTACCAGCCAGCCAGCGAATTTTATTTTTCCCCCTAAAAAGAGTTCTTTGAAAACTCCACTATAATAGCCCATTCTGTACCTAGGAATAATTTTAGAGGGCTGAGTCCCAGACTTCCTTTTTGCAGGTGCAAGGCAGTACATTAGCACCTCCAGCTACAGCCGCCGTTTCCAGGGGTTCAGCTACCCAGGGCAGACTGTAATGCAGAATTTCTCCATTTTCCTTAATGCTTTGCACCACCATGGGCAGGTCTGGCCCATCCAAATCCAGTCCCCCAGAGATGTGCAATTGCAGCAGTGCTGAGGCAATGAACAGCACAATCTAGAGCCCAGGTTTGGAAAATCTGGCCCCCTCAACCAGCTAATTGTATCAATGCAACTCTATTTTTAAAAAGGGCACATTTCTTGATCATACCTCACACTGCAGAGCTGTTCAGCTAACTACACGACAGTCTGTTAACACTGAAGGAAATCCCCTGAAAGCTGTGTTTGTTTGACCAACACTGACTAAAATTAGAAAAATATTAAATGAAAGCAGCTGGTCAGCTACCAGCCACAATATTATCCCAACTTCCTTCACAGGAAATATTATAATAACATTTTATTTGTTTTTTCCCCTGCTTGCTGCCACTGGGGTGTAATATTTCTTTCATGTTGCTGATAGATCAAGAGCACTTCTGTTGGAGTCAGGCTGCACTACGTGCTGACAGTGATTTGACCAGCATGGACTTTAATTCACCATCCAGTCAATGTCTAAGGGTGCACAGGGGCAGGAGGCAATGCTTTCATTCAGCAGAGACTATTGCCTGCTCTACCCAAGGTTATATACAGCTTTGTTCTTCATGCTGGCCCAGTATTTTGACCACAGCTCTGTCAATGTATGAAAAATGAGCTCAGCAGACCTCTGCCTATGACCTCTCCAAAAACACAGACCCAGAACCATGGGAAATGAGCCATGAAATTTCTGGGTGCTATGGGAAAGCTAATCTGGGGCTTGGATCATGTGTGTCTGCATGTTTTTGCTCATCCTCCCTCCTGCAGGACAGCAGGGAGTGCCTGCACAAGGACTTTGCACCTCTCCTCCAACACTTGCATTCTCCCCACTACAGCAACCTTCCTACTTCATGCTAAAGTCTCAGCAAAACTAAACAGGGGCCCAAAACAGAGCTGAACTCTGTGACATGAGCCACCCATGCTGCCAAAACTCCCAGATGGCCCTGGATTTAGCCCTCAGCACAGAGGGGTTTGTGGCCCTGCCATTCCAAATGAAGCCAGTTTTGCCTGCTGGCTTTTTCACCCAGACCCTTGCAGAGGAAGACAGCCTGACCCCAAACTGTTGGACTGTCCCCAGCCAGTTTTGCATATTCCTTCCCCCTCAGGGAATGGTCTTTGTTTCTCTGCTGTCACAATGGTTTTAACACCCCATTTACATAACACCCTTTGAAATGGACCCCGAGGTTGGTCTGCCCTAGGAAGGGTTTGTTGAGGAGCTCTATCTATCCAACCAGTCCTACTGTGACTGCCACTGTACCACCAACAGGACACTTCCAGCACAGCTTTTGCCATCTCCTTCCATGAAATTAGCTACATCAGCAAAAACATTTCCTTTCCAGCAAAAATATCTTTATAAACTTCTGCCAGTAATGAAATCCCTTTTGAAAAATTAAAACATGCTTTTAATTGTCCTTTGTATCCTACCAAAGGTTTCTGCTGTAGGCATAGCTTTATGCAACTACAGTTATGCTCTAACATCAGTTTAAGAACACTGGGTATAATCAGTTCACAGGTTAGTGACAGCTCTTTTTCCTCAGCACATGCATTAAAAAACAATATGGCTTTCATCCATCTTCAGTAACCAAGGGTTTGTGCATATGGAAGCCATATGGAGCATAAGAGCCTGCCTATATCAGAAATTATAACAATATATAGTAATGTGGGAATTTAAACCACTGTAGCTGGACAATATAACCCCCTTTTCCCCACATAAGGATGTGAATGTATGTGTGAGTAAAATGAATGGGTTTATCCATTTTAGCTTCTGTTGCTTTGAAAGCAGTTTATCTAAACTGGAAACAAAAATTGTTTATTTCTGAGGAAGAATGTCCACATGGAGAGTTGTGGCAAAATAAATGCAGCATTTTAACTATATGGGTATAATTTGTCATTCCTACAGACACAATTGGTTCTATATCAAAGTCCTATATCATATTTTTGCATATAGCTTCTTGTCACTACCAGCATTTGCATTTTAGCAATTTGCATTTCTTCTTGCAAATTAAAAAAAAAAAAAAAAGTGTTCAATTGAGATTTGCAAATGAGCAGAGGCAGCCAGGTGAAGGCAAGCAGGAGAGGTGGGGGAGGGTTGAAGGTGAAGGTGAGAGGGAGATAAACAACAGCAAAATAGCAGCTTTGCTCAGAAGGGTTTGGTTTTCCTCCAACCAAACTTGGTGTGTCCAAGTTTGCATCATGAGTCTAGGTAAGGTGATTTTGCTCAAATGGCATCAATAACTCACTTTTAAGAGCACATATTTATTGATTTCAGGATATAACATAATTAGGTCTCATATTACTCACATAGGCTGTGCAGTTCCCGCTGTAAACCTAGATATTATTCAGAAAATCAAAGTAATCTCTTGTGAGTATTAAAATAACAATACATTTGAGAAATGATTGCTACCATTTTTGAAACTGCATTAATGTTCATTATTTATGTAATATACAAGTTTAGAAGGGGCTGATTTTTTTTTAACTTCATTGCTAGTATAAAAAAAGTCTTCGAGTTCTTGGAATCAAATGAATGCAAGTTTCCTTTTTTGTATAGGGTGATGAAAAGAAATGTATCACTGCACATTAAAAATACATCGCACATTTTATACATTTACGTATGTGGTGCTCTTCATGTTAAAAAAAACCACACACATACAAAAAAAATCTCAGAGCACTTTAGAGAATGCACCCAGAGACAAAGCTATTGTTCAGGAAAAGCCAGATTAAACAAACATGCCTGTAGTCTTGACTTGAAGGCATTTATGGAATTAACATTCTGAGTCTCAGCTGGCACCATGCTCCAAAGCTGGGGGCAGAACATGCAAAGCCTTTGGCACCTATGAGTTTCCACTGATATTGCCATTATACACAAAAGCCCAGCATTTTAGGCAACTGCAAGTCATTTCTTAACATGTGCATTAATGGAATCGAAAGGTTTAATTAGTATTTGTGGCCTTAAATAATGTGGTATTTTAAAGACTGTTGGAATGGCCCTGACATCACCAAGCAGGCAGTGAGTGGCATGACCTTAATACAGAATTGATCTGGCTAGTCTGGGTCATTAATATTCAAGGACAGCTTAGTTCTCCATACAGTGCAATTTGTAAGGATACCCATGATCAGGGATTTGTGGAAACCTCGACTAAATGTGACTAAACAGTGGAATATTTCCTCGTTTATCTGGGATTGCAATGCTTATGGTCCTTTGGAAAAAAGCCCTGGGATTTGTTCCTTTTTTCATGCAAAGTAACAGGTACAGGGGCCCAGTCTGATTTTTAGTTTTGACAGGGCTCACCATTATCTTTCATGCTACACGCTAACACCAGCTTTCACAATCACTCTAGTTCCTGAGACAGCCCCATGTCTCATGTCATAGCTGCTACAGTAAACAGATAATTCAAGGGAAAAACCAGCAAAGCACAGAGAGTTCAGTCCTTGACACGACCCAGGATCACTGAAATGAGTCCACATCTACCATCAGGAGATAGTGCTGATTAGCTGCTAACACGCAGTATCTCTGAAATACTGACACTTTGCTTGTTCTGGTTGAGCCTGAGATTCTTCCCCAGCCATACTAACATGGTATTCCTTAGTCAACAGAACAAAACCCAGTGCAGGAAGGTGGAAAGTACGGGATCCATAGAGGAAAAAGTAAAAATCCCCAAAGGCATGGATGCACTCGTGCTTAATTAGTCAGTGGCATAGACAAGGGCCTGGTGTGGTGGAAGACAGCAGAGTAACTAATCCCCAGCCTATGGTGTAACGCTGTTACAAAAAGAAATGACAGATGTCATTCTGACATGTGTTAACCAGAACATCCTGTGTAAGACATGGGAAGAAATTGTCTCACTCTCCTCATTGCTAGCAAGCTCAGCAGTGCTTCTGTGTCAGCTCTCAGTGTCATACTTTATGAAAGATGTAGACAAATTGAAGAGACTGAAGAGAAGAGCAGCAGGAACAGTAGTAAGATGTTTAGAAAATGGGTATAATTAGAAAAAAATGTATGATAAACCCTAACCAACACACTCTTGGTAATGAAGGAATCATTGAAGTCATGAGAGGAAGCATGTGGCAATTGGTTTATTTTTCAGCAGACAATTCCTCTGTGTGTGTTTGTCTGTGTGTGTGTGTGTGTGTGTGTGTGTATTAAAAGTTATATAGCTCTGGAAACTAGAAAATATGTAAAACTTCAGCAAGGGAGGGAGATTTTTAAAAATAGATTAAACATAATTGGGAATCATCTAGATACCCTTCTTCCACCTTAGGCAAAAGGAGGAGCAAGATTACTGCTGTAGTCCAATCTATTTTGAAGACTTCTGCAACATTATACCCTCCCAGTTTTTCTATTATGTTCTGCTGTGTTACAGTCCACCCCAGTCAATTAATGTGTCACTTTTTCTGCCATCGTGAGTATTCAGTACAGCCTCTTTCTACTGTTTACATTATTCCCCAGACACATTGCACTGAGAGACCTTTCTGGGCAATTACCAGGATGAGACATTCAGTATTGAAACAAGCATTACTTGGAATAAGCAGACATCATAGATTCTGAAAGTTCCAGCGTTGTTTTGATCATTTTGCAGAGAAATAGAGCCAGATGAAAATATCTTAATTTAAATGTAGAGAATGCCAGAGCCAACCAAGAAATTCTATAAGTAATGCTTAATGCTTAAAAATGATACACCACAGAGTTTAAGATTTGTGTCTATTAATCAGGACATCGATGTGCTGCACTTTGGGAAGAGTTAGAGTTTCATATTTACTACCTTCTGTGACCAACACATGGTTGACTACAAAGAGCTGCTTCTCCACAAAATTGCTCCAACCTGCAAACAGCACTGCAGGAATGAATTTTCAACACAGGACCAGAAAACCCCACAACTCAGTACCTTAGTTTTCTCTCCAGCATGTGTCATCAACTCTACAAATGGTATTGCAGTACTTAATGGAAGTCACTTTTCCAGAACCTTCACCATTTCCACATTCCTTTTCTGAACTCCTTCAGTATGATCCATCTCTTTTTTGGAAGTCTCAAAAAATAGACCTAGCAATCAAGCTAGGTTTTACCATTTCTGACCAGAATACAAGCATTTCTTCTGCATGACAGATTGTCTTCCTGTTTATAAATCCCATCAATAATTTTATCTCTTCCAGAACCTCATGATTTATGATTCACACTAACCCCCAAAATAATTCTGAAAATCTGATCCTAACCAAATTTCCTTCCCTGTATTTGGTTACCTGATATACCTGCTTTCTTGTATAATTTGATTTTCATCCATTTTTTTGGGCTGTATCTACAACTTGTCAAAATAATTTTAAATATTAATCCCATTGTTCAGCACCCTTGCTGTCTGTCCAGCTTCATATAACCAGAAAATACTGTAGGCATGTATTTCCCATAAAGTTTATACTGTATAACTGAAATAGACCAAAAAGTTGACAAGATCCCTGCAAAATATTAATCAACATAAATTTGCATTTTGACAGGAAATCCTTTTTTGATGACCTGCATGGAGTCATCCAGCTTTTGTAGCATTTGTATAGATTGTAGCTTTTGTATAGATTCTTCAACCAAACTGTTTCCATGGCATTCTTATGAAATGTCCTATGACATGGCAACAAAATCCCTATTAAGTATTTATCCTTACCCCTAAGACTAAGTAGCAAGAAAATTCCCAGTGTTACCCTATAAATTATACACCTAAGCTGTAAACAGTCTTTGCAGAGTAACTATAACTCTGTGGAAGCCTAATAATACAGAAGTACAGAATTTATCCTTGCTATTGACTTCATTATCCATCCCCTCAAAGGTTATAAACAGATTCATGTAATGACCTCAAAAGAGTGTTGTTGGGATAACTGGGGGATGCTCTATGAAAGCCCAGAGAAGATCCTCCTAGAGCCATTGGTTGCTCATGTTTCAGAAGGTTAGCATGCCCTACTGCACAAATACTTGGTGGAAGAAAGTGGGTTCAATGTCTGCATGGCACTTGTAGCCCAGTTCCTGAGCTGCTCCAGGGATGCTCAAGGCTGCACCAGCACTATGGAAGTGTCTTACTGACAGTGACAAATAGCTTTGGTGCATTCAGGCTTTGCTTTAACTCTGCCTTGGGTCTAAGCAATAGGCTCACCTTCCATTTGTCTTCATCGTGGGTGACTCTAACAGGTAATGACAGCTGGTAAACAGCAAATAGCAATAAAGCCAAAATAATATTCTGAAATGGGAATTATATCAACACCCAACACTGCCAAAACTGTGCTTTGCTCTGAAGACACCCAGTTCTTGGATTTTAAAACATTTGTCTCAGCATACAACAGACAGTGTAAGAAAAATATCACAATCCTTCTTCACCTTCCACAACAACAAATAAACCACTCAAAAAAACAAAAAAACAAACCAAACCAAACCAAACCAAACCAAACAAAAACCTAAAACACAGTCATGTTGCTCTGCCTTCCCAAAGGAAAAGACAAGACTTCCTAAAAATGTCGTCCAGCCATACAGAAAGAAGGTAAGGAACATGGCTGAATTCTTCCAGAAATACAAGTTGCTAGTGGGAAGGACGTGGGTTTACCAGAATTCATGCCAAGTTATGGAAGCCTACATATTCACAGCTTCCTACCAAACACAAACATAACATTAATCAAGGTGTGAGAAAGACATATTGCCTCTGTAATTGGTGAAGGAAGCAGTTTGGTCATCAGAAATTTCATAAGTCATGACAAAGGATATAGGAAAATTATGAGGCTTAAAACTATTAGGAGTATCTGAACTGTTATGTTTTATCTAAAGCATAGATTAGTTTTTATTGCTGAATATTTTACATTTTCATCAGATATTTTATTATCAGGATTAGTAAGTATACAGTGTCTCTTAGACACTGTTTTAATGAAAACATAGCTTGAAATTAGGCAGTATTTGGGGGAAAAAACCTGTTGGTTGGAAATCTGTTTCCCTACTGACATTAAAAACAGTCAATATAACTCTGTGATGATGCAGAAATTTAACTTTTGTACATTTTTATTACATTCAGGATACCAAAGATAACTGGATTTATTCACAGAACGGCTGTCATTGAATTCAGTTTTCTGGTACAATTTCCTTCCCATATAAACCCATAAAAAATATGATGGCTGAAACATTAGGACTGCTTAAAGCAGAAGCTGATGTATCTCAATACAGAAAGAACAGATAGATTGCAAACTGTTTATGTCTTTTACATTTTTTGCTGTATTAATAAGGAAACACTGTGATTACCAATCAAAAAAAGACTCAGGAGTGCTGCTTGCAAAGTGCACTATTATAAAGATTTATATCTGTATCTCGGGAGTAATATAGAGCATTGATATTTTAAGGAGCTCAGTTCAAAAATCTCTTTATTCAATGAAAGCCCATGAGAGTGAAATATATTTTTCCTGGGACAGCATCATTGTTTGTTTATGATAGGAGCTATAAAAAAAAATGTTTTTCCCAAAATTGTATGTATGTCCAAAATATCTCAGAATTAATTACAAGAGAATTTTCTTGCATTTAACTGAAATATTTTAGAACATGGCATTAGGCAGTCCAAAAGAAAAAAAAATCAACTCCTGGTCCCTACATTTGGTTATGTCTGAACAAAAAGAAATCTGTATTCTGCATATATGTCATGAACAAAAATGTACTCTTCAAAATACTTGGAGAAGATGACTGCTTACATCTATTTAAAAACACAAACCACTAAGAGAAGAGCATGAACCAATTTTCCCACTGGGAATTGCTAGGAGACCACAGGGAATTCACCCTTCTGGAGACAGCTTGTTTTGCAGGTTGCATATGTACATTCTTTTGCAGCACCTGAACTTGTCCTTTATAATTCAAGAGCCTGTTTCTAATGTTTGCTTACCAATGCATCTTAAAAGAACAGAAAAAGGAGCTACAACATGATCTAGCAACTCATAGCAATCTTTCCTAGTACTTAGTTAAAAGATGCTAACAAGCTATGTATAATCTAAAATAAATGGTTACTTTTTTCATACAATGAACTGTAAATTCATGTACATGCTTCTCACAGGACAAAGTACCAAGAAAGTGATGTGTTTATAAAATGTTTGTGCTAAATACTACTGTATTTATTCTGTTAATGCAACAAAAGTCATAGCAGTTTGGGGTTTTGTGCCTGGCTTGACTGCATCACACCTATTCCTTAAAGAATCAGGAGAGCTCCTGATCCTTTAAGAATCTTTAGGAATTGAACAAATTGTATTAAAGAACACTTTTCTAAATAGTTTTTAATTTCCAATATAATTTTTCCCTTCTTCTAAGCAATATGTCTGCGCTCTGCCTGCATCAAAGGTCTGTGGTGGTTCTTGAACCAATTCCACCATTCTCTTTGCTTTAGGTCACATTTGATGTGCAGTCTGGGAGAATACCAGACCACACAATTTCAGGTCAGTTTTGGCACAAATAGATTCCTGTTATACTTTGGAAGAGCACTGTATTAGCCAATATATGAAGTTCACCAAGAGAAAAATTAAAATGTGGTAATAATTTAATTCCTTTCTTCCTTCCTTTTAATTGTTAAAATGTAATCTCATGGCCTTACTGCTGTCCTTAGGGTATGATATATATCAAACCCATGTGCGTGTAAGTGGATTTTTTAAATGTGCTATGAAAAGTAGCAACGCGCTGAGATCAGAATCTAAGGAAGTAAAAAAAATAAGACGCATAGGAACTGACAGCATAAATCCAAAGTTTATCATATAATTCCCAGATCCATGTAGCTGGTCCCTAGGAACATAAAAAACCCAACAGTACAAAGGAAAACATTTTCAGATGTACTTTTTTTTTTTTTTCTTTTTCCTAAAGATCCTGCTGCAGAGGTTATATCTGGCAGTGGGGAGCTTTTTCTCTTATCTTCAGTTCCCACAAGAACCGAGCTTGAACATCAGAGCTCCCTAAGCCTAATAAATGAGAGTATTCTTGTCTGCTTTATCTTTTTTTTTCTTCCCCCTAGTCATATGATGAGGAAATAAATATATGATCTTGTTTTCAAAAGAAGCTACTATATTAAACTGAGGGTGTGAGCCTATGCCGTCCCCTGGGCTCTCACCTAGACCTGTGTGGCAGCCACCAGAATGCACAAAGGGAGGCTATGGCTCTCCTTGGAGCAATTGTCCTGGTCCTTGCTTTGGAGCTGAAAGCCAAGTGGCCTCTCTGCAACTTGCTGCTAATCCCTCCCCACAGTCACTCTTGCTCTGATTAGTCCAGCAGAATGGGGTGCATATCACAATCAATTTCCATAAATATTCACTTATGCCTCTTTTGCCTTCATTTTCCGCAAACTTTCAAGTACTTGACTCATGTTCACATGAACGCTCCCAAAAAGAGAATGTTAAGCTTACATGCTTGAGCACTTGCTTATAGTAAATTTTAAAATAACTGAGTATGCAAGTCATAAGATGGGAAATAGAGTGTCTTTGCTGGTCCCTGGCAGAGAGGCATTTCAATAAACCAGGCAAGTACCTGCTTATGTCCTTCTCCTCTACAATTAAGTCTGCACAAGCAGTTTTATTTGGAACAGTGGACTTGCAATTTGCTCCTCCACCGTAGTTCAATGGATGTGGCATGGAGCAAGAAATGTGCACCTCTGAGTCTTTTTTCCCCTAGAACACGAATTATTCTCTTCTGTAACCTGTGCCACATACTTTGAGATTTTTAGACAAAACACATCATGTAAGAATTATATGATATTACTGAATGCTGCTTATCATGGTTTGCATGGAAAAGACCTTCCACAGGAAAAAATCTTCCATATTCTTCTGCAAAAGGTCATGGACCATGAAGAAGCACAGATAGTAAAAAATAAAACCAAAAAAAGACCAGACAAACAAACAAACAAACAAACAAACAAAAACCCATCTTTTTCTTAGTACTTGTCATATTTTCTGAATTTCTGAGTGCTCAAACTGAAGCGCTTAGGTCTGAGTGCAACCATCAGCCTCAATTTTTATACATCCTTCAGCAGGGCCAGCATTCCATTTCTGGCTTACATACATTTCTTCTTTATTTCCTAAAGTTTAGGAAAGTTAGAAAGATGAGATTTGGACACAGGAGGTGGAATTCCAGATGGAAGAAGAGAGGTTTATCAAATGAGAGAGAGAAAAGCCAACAGAAAAACTGAGAAATGAGACATCCAAAACAGCCACTAGCTTGAACATGGACACATGAGGCCAAATTTGTCCTCAAAGTATTTCTGCCCTTTCAGTCCTGATGGATTAAGCTTGCTAACAATCTGTACTAGCAGGAGAACTACCAGAAATGGGGCATAAACAATTTACTGAGAAGTGGCTGTATTTGCTCTGAGCTGTAACTGGGTCCACAGACACCACATCAAAGAAGCCCACATCAGTGGCTGGCACTTTGTTTCACCCTGAGCCAGCCAGCACAACTTCTCTCCAAATCCCAAAGTGCCCATTGCACGGAGGAAGGACACCTGGGGGTTTTGACCTTAAAATTAGATCCACTGCACTTGGAAAAACCCATTCTCATAGCAAGGCCTTCCTTATTTCCCATCCAAATGTTGCTGTATCTCTGAGCTTTGCAGACTGCTCAGGCCTCAACAGGCTGTGAGCAAAATTGGACCCAACATGAATTTGCAGTAACTCACTCTGCACTGCTTGGTTCCTTCGCCTCCTGCAACATGTCTCTGAGGACTCACACACAGCCACCATGCAGATCAATAACTTTACAGTACAAACAGACAGAAACTTTCCCTTCTGGGAACAGGATAAGGCAAAGTCAATCAATGTACAACAGAGAGATGAGTAATTGAGCCAGGAGTATTTTAATAGGATATACCAATCCAGCATTTGCATTTTCCAACTGGTATGTACCTCCTGATCCAGAATCACTTTAAATCGATTTTTAAAAGATCCCTCAGGGGTTAGGAGAAGTCATTGCCATTTTTCAGATCTTGAAGAATGCTGTTTCAAATCTCCAATACGAAATATAAACATAGGACTCCACTCACTGCATTTTCTATTTTCTATTTTCTTTTATGTGTAGACTTGCAGTGGCATAGCCCAAACTTCCCATATATACTCAGTTCTCAGACTTGAATTTCAAAAATGCCGGGGTTTCTGTGCCAGAGCTTGACTCTTCAGTGACCAATATGCAAACATTGGGAATTAAATGAGTAAATTGGCAGTAACTGCCAATAAGTCAGAATTTCATATCACAGATTCTGAGGTGCCACAGGATTTTCCTTCACTAGGGAAATGAAACACTGTCTCAGACATGGTTGTACAAGGAAGAGAGATGCTTTTGAAGACCTTGCTCTCTGTTGCAGAACATCTGGATTCTGTGGGACACCTGCTTGTCCTAAAGAAGCCCCAGGAGTGGTGAGTCCAGCAGTAGCAGTTCAGACACTGAGGCTGAGATGCTTTGGGAAGGAGAGAGAGCTTCTGTGTCAATGTACATGACAACAGCAGTATTCATTTTCTGCTGTGGGAGGATTCGTGTTTAAGTTATGATTGGGTTTGGAGACATGCAGAGATTATCTCATTTTTTAAAGGAGGGTTGTCCAGACTGTGAGAGAGCAGCACTGTGGAGGAAAGCACTCCCTGGCCTTTTACCCTGCTGTGTGTGAGAATTCCTGCATGGCTCCCACCTTCAGCTTTTATTTGTTTGCTGTATTTTACACACTCACCAACATTTTCAGCAGATGTCTATGATTCCAGCTACAGTTTGATGCTAAATACAGTAAGTATCTGGGAATAGTAAACATTTTCCAGTAAGAAAGAAAAAACAAAAAGATTTAGCAAAGAACCCCTAATGAGAACCATGGGACATGTTACAACTCTGCTGAGGATGAATGTGCTTTGCAAAGGCATTTGCATATTGTCACTCCTCCCAGTGTGGCTATTTCCTTAACCTCTTTTTAGATTGCAAACACAATAGGGCTGTGCAAAATTTCATCGAGGCTTATCCCAAATTGAGAATAAAATGATCAATGACTAAAACATGACTCAGGCAAAGGAGACTTAGGGCCTAATTTTCTTCTAACTTTTAGTAAATTTATGCCTGTATAACAATTCTACTGACTTCTGTGTTGTTTGCTATATTAATGTAAGCAAAACCAGAAGCAGACTGACAGCTTCAGTCATGTAAGAAATCAAATCAAGGATCTTGTGCTTGTTTAGGCAGCAGCTGAATTTGATCCTTAGGTTGCTAGTAAACTATGTAAACTGTATGCCTCTCTAAACCTTATGGAAAGTCCTTTGAAGTCAGTGGGCATTCAGCTGCCTTTTGTGGTATTAGTGGAATGAAGGGGGCCAGAACTGGTAGGGATAAACATGTAACCCACTCTACTCAATATGCTTAATAATCACAGAAAGCACACCTCACTTCCTTCTGTTTATGACCCATAAACCACACAAGTATGAAAGGAGGACCCTACCTTTTATAGGAACAGGAGAAATTTTAAAGTTAGTTCAAGAACCAGTGACATCATATACTCTGCACATGCAATTTACATAATTTGCTTGGCAAGATGTATTAGAGCCCCACAAATGCAAGCTGGTTTGTGTTTGAGGACACAGAAAGAAGACCCTCTGAAGTGATACCATATTGTGGGTAAGTGGAAAGTTATCACTTTGCATTAAGCAGTCACTGACCAAAGGTTCTGAGAGGCTTTTTTAAAAAGTTGCCTCCTTTAGCTTTAGGGAAGGTTTACAATCTCTGAAGTTAGGGTTTGTGAAAAGGACACATTGCCTCACCTTTAAGGGTTAACTAGAAAGAGATTACATGTAGGCTGCTTTACATAGACCTATCAGCAGTACAATGTGTAATGTGTAGATTCCTGACTCCAGGGACGTTCAAGAAAAAATTTCTTTTGAGATACAGAACATCACCCATTTTCTTCTCTATATTCCAAGCTATACTGCTAAATATACTTTAAAATACACAAATACTGTTTCTACACTACATCCTTTGATATGTTATCAGAGGAAATCTACATTTGTTCCTTTGTTATTAGAGACACTGGAAGTACAATCTGACTTCATGAGTTTTATGGCGATTGAGATCCTGAGCTTTCTTGGCACTGGGACTGATGGCATTCTTCCATACTTAAAAATTCCTTTCACTGTTGACTAAAATGCAACAAGTTGTCAGTGTTAAAATATTACCTTCATGTCCATCACAAGTAGGGATTTTTTTCCACACATTTTTGAGTAGTCTGGGAAATCAATTGGTAATTAGGGAAATATGTCTGTTAATATACCTATAATGTAATTAGTGTAATGCACTGAGTAAAACTGAAAAGCCATCCTAGTAGATTTCTGCACAGAGCTACTTTCTCACTCTCCTTTTTATTGGAAAGACATTTCATCAATAATCCTAATTGTAAGTATTTGCTTTAGGCTCCTCCTGCTCCCAGATACATAGTTTGGTTGAAAAGTGGCTGCTATATTTTGTGTTTAAGCTTCTCGTGGTCTGGCTTTCAGTATGTCTCCTTGAGTAGGTAAACATGACAGAACAAAAGTGCCTGGAAATGCAAACAGTCCCTGAATTATTATGCCTATTACTTTTTATTAGTAGTAAAACCAAAAGAAGCAAGGAGCAGTTCTATATACACAGAGCAGTTAGAACATAAATAATATTAAAATGTTAAAACTATAAAAATACTTATGCCATATTAATTTAATTCTAATAAAAAGTAGGTTTTGGTCTTGCCTCCATGACAGCCAACGTGATGCAGCTTTGCTTTCATCCAATATTTATACTCAAAAACATTTTGGGTTAGGAAATAAACTAGTGATAAAAAATTACAGTCTCAGAATATTGGGCTTTGACTAGTCCCCTGCTGCCCTTTATACTATGTTTCAGTAAAATACAGTACATCTTGCTGTTTTATTTCATTGTTTGTGGCCCATGCAAAATCCTATTGTCCAGCTGCCCAACACAAATGAACAACAAATCAGAACAACCAGAAAAGCACAGTGACTGATTAAACTAGGTCAGAATTTTTGCCTGCACCGTTAGAAAAATGACTTTATTCAGATTTTGGGTACATGTTTACATCACCTTGAATGGCACTGAGGAAGCCTGCTGATGGAGCATTTCATTTTTAAGTGCTACAGACAAGCAAACTGTGCCAGCTCTCCTTAGCACATATTATCAAGTTGTTTGGTTCTGTTGATTTTTTTTTTTAATTATTCCAAATTAGCAGGGTGATCCTGCATGGGATTAAGCAGCATGTAAGTGAATGAGGAGAACTGCAGACATTTGAGCTAGATGAGCTCGTTTGGACAACACCAAGCACCTCCAAGCACCCTCACTGCAGCATGAGGGCACCCCAAAAGAGCAGGGTGCCTCCCAGCACATCCATGGCACTCTAATCCCCCCTCCTCACTGCAGCATTTTGCTGTCAGCCCCAGCTCAAAACTTCCTTTGCTGTCTCAGCACCATGATCTGGGAAAGGCCAGACTGGCCAAGCAAGCTGTGGGATTACAGAGATGCCATACAGGCAGCTGCTGTTTCTCATTTACTCCCTTGGGATGAAGAATCAAAAAAACTTGTTATCTTTGGAACAGGTTTCTGGGGGTGTTTTACTGCAAGGGGGGAAGGATTGGCTGCCTCACCCAACAAAAAGGGAGTCACAGCAAGATGACTTTTAGTTTTCCCTCTTAAAGAATATTCATGGACAGAGAGAATTTAGCTATAATTTCATCATGTTGTCAACTCAAACTTTAGGAAATTGACTTCACAAGCTGAAGAACTAATGAAATTAGGTTTTATACTTATCTGTGTCTACCTTCTCTCAAAACTTCTCCCAGAGCCAGATTCTCTTATGTCTCCTGTCTCTATCAGGCAAGAGACAGCACTTGCTCTGTTTCTGGCTATAAATCCATCTCCTGAGGAACAGGAAAATGCCTGAGTTATACCTTTTTTTGGCTTTCAGGTCATTGCAGTCATTCAGCTGAAGTCCCTCTCCAGTACCCAGACAATGTCTATGAAACTTTAAAAGTACAATAATATTTTGGACCTACCCTTCTATCAAATTTGTTTGAAACTGGCTGCAAGCTCATAAGTCATTAGGAGGCTACTGATTCAGAGACAGAGCAATTTCATTATTCCATTAGCTGGAACCCTGTAATCAAACCCTCTGCACAATCATGAGACTTGTTTACAGATCATAAGACTTTGGAAAATAATAGACTGTGAGTTCTTTCCAGTTTCAACATGGGATGAATGTAAAGACAAATATTACACTGAAAAAAAATTTAAAATGGCAAAATATTTCAGATCTAATGTTACTAGCTTGGACAATACACTTATCACATCAAAAAGACTCTAAAAATACAGAAAAGCTTTTTAGCTTAAGAAATAAAGTGTAAGAGAAGCTTCAAAACTAAACAAAATATATCTCTATCCTTCAAACAGGAGAAATCAAGAAAAAAAAATTGACTAAACTCTGTCACATTTTATATAGCCACAGTTCTAAATAAGTTTCTAAAACTGTAACTTTTATCAGGTAATGAAAAAATTACATCTCTGATAGTTTTTAGTAGTTTCCCAGGGGAAGATGCAGACAACTACAGCTTCATAAGTCTGATATCATTAGGGTCAAAATTGGTACAATCAATAATAAGAGACATAGGCAGTAGAGGTGTAAATAAATATGATACTTTGGGACAGCTTCTGCAAAGGGAAATTATACTTCAATCCATTAAAATGTAATGAAAGTGTTAACAGTAGCAAGTGATCCAGCTGAGAAAGTATTTTTTGATTGAAAGAAATAGGTTTGGCAAGATCCTTCACCGAAAGCTTTTCAATCAATGTGGAATAAAACTCAAAGTACTCTGATGACTTAATAATTGGTTAAAAGACAGGAAATAAAGAGTTGATGTAAAGTAGGGGTTTCCTCTTAGAGGAAGGTTGCTCAGGTCCTCCAGGACCCAAGGGCAGACCTGTGTGCTTCAACATACCATAAATAATGTGGAACAGGAAGAGAATGGAGAGGCTGAGAAGGTTTGCTACTAACACAAAGCTTTTCAGGAGCCTCAGAACTGAAACAGCCAGAGTCACAGGAGATTCCCAGAGTGCTGAGGAACTGCACAGTGCAGTATCAGTGAAATCAAGCACTGACCACAAGAAGTCATGAACAAGCAAAAAAACCTTAACTACACAGACAGAAGTATAGGCTTTTCACTACTATTGACACTAGGAAAGATTTCTTAGAGTAATTTTGAATACTTATCTAGAAATGTCTGTTCAACATTCAGCAATACTCAAAAAGGCCAGTAAATGTTAGGAACTGTTAAGAAAGAAATAGTAAAGAAAATGGGAACATTATTCTGCCTCTGCCTTGGTCACCTATAATTTTGAATGCTGGACATATTGAATATTTTAATCAGCCAGCTCAACAAAGTTACAATAGATTCAGAAAAGGCATTGTGGATAGTGACAAAGCTGATCAGAGGTGTGGAGTGAGTGCCATATGAGAAGTGAGTAAATAGAGAAGGAGTTTTCAGCTTGGAAAGAATGGACAGAGGAAGAGCAATAGATAGTCATGAGCAGTGTAGGAAAGGCGGTCAGGGAAAGGTCATTCACTAAATTACTCTAACAGGTAAAATACAAAAGGGGATGTGCTTTCCCATACCTAATTACATTGTGGAATGTAGTGAGGAAAACATGAATGAGTTTAAAAAATTGGCTGGAAAATTAATTGAAGAAAAGTCCATCACAGAGATGCAATCTTCCCAAAACCAAGCTTCCATTTGCTTTCCTTCATTGCATTTCCATTCCTGTCTCTAATCAGAGTCAGGACACTGGCCTTTTCTCCACCTTTATGTTAAACAGCAGAAAGTAAACATTTTCCAGGGGCAACAAGTCTAAGACCCTTAAATCTTCCATCACATCCTCTCCCTTTTTCATTTCTAACAGTCCATCCCACAGTATCACCTTTTCCCCTTCCCTCACCTAGCACCTTGAAAAGCAAGAGCATTTTTACCCTGAAGGAGAACACTATGCACACTGGCCAGAATGATCTCTTGTCATCTTTAGCTGATCTTCACCAAAAAATCCAAAAGTTGTTTGGAGGGAAGAGATGGCTAGATTTAGGACAGCATTAGTCAATAAATAACAGCAGCCTTACCAAGCCAGTCTAAATAGATGGTGGATCTTCAGAAATCAAATGAACTTACATTTCTGTGTGGTTTTGAGAGTAGACCATCAGCCTTCTCATTTAAAAGCCTGCCTCTGACCATGAGAAGAAATCTCCTGGTTTACAAGAATTGAGAACAAAGATTGATTTTTCCACAGATCTTTCCCTTTCATTCACTTCAGTCCTAATGAAATGCATGAGTTTTTTTGTTTCATCCATGTAACTTGGTGCAACCATACCGTGACAGATTTCTAATGTCAGGGTTTGGTGCACTAGCTCACATTACAGAAAGTGAGCAAGGTACTTACTCAAAAACACAAATATACAGCCCACTCACCTGGCACATACTGCCTGCTCTGTAGAAGGCCAAGGACCAGGCTCCTTGTCTTTCTTGCTGTGTTTGCTCAGCATCTGAGTCCTGGTTAGGCAGCATATAACAAGGGCATATATCAATTATTTCATTTGTCTCAAACCTCTTAAAAATACAGAACTTCCTTTGCCCACTAGATGTGACAATTACAGAAGTGAATGCTCAAAATAATGCAGAACTTGAAATTTCAAAAGCAAATTCTTTAAAGATATAAGAATACATGAAGAAGTAGACCAGCTTGCACCAATGGTCCTATGCTGTACTGCAGACCACAGGTAACTGCACAAGCAGCATTGCTGAGAGACAGCACTAAGCCCATCAGCTATCAATTCATCCCTACTGTACATTCCTTAGGGATGAACAACTAAAAAAGCACGTAAGATCTGCAACCCTGAGGCTTCTCTTTGTGACACCACTGCTAGCTCTTCCTCTTTTCTTGAGTTGTAGCTACACACGGCATCATTTTCATGACATGGTGGAAATTCCCAAGTTCCAAGTAATCCTATTTTGCTTTATCTGTCCCTTTTTATTTCTGCAAGTCTTTGGGGATTCTGAAATTACTTTCTGACAATTTAAGTATCCTGGTTTTCAGTTTTCAGCTGAACAAAATGGTAGCAGTTGATAACCCATGCTTGATTCGTTAGTGCTGCTCTGTAATTTCAGAGTGATAAATAGAGATGAGATTGACTACAGCCTACATGAATTGAAATTCTTTAGAATTTTTTAGTTGTGGTTTTCTACAAATTTACTGGATAATAGGATCAGTAGTGTTGTATCTACAACCTTATTTCAAACCTTGAGCAGGGCAAATTCCTGACAACTATCCTATATCCAGAATAAGGCATTTATGAAATCTGTGTGAAGTGTACAGACTTGATATGCAGTCTTCTTTCTCTCTCTACTAGAATATCCCAGAGAAAGAATAAAAATAACAGTTAAGGACAAGTACAAGGATTTTTCCAGCCAATATAAACAAATTAATGCAAATTTTCCTTGTGCCACCACTATTTTTTTTTTTTTTTTTTTTTTTTTTTTTTTTTTTTTTTTTTTGACTTGGACTATATTTCTGGCATAGGAAGAAGGTTTTATAGCTTTATCAGTTTACTATAATGCCATTATACAAGGTTATATCAGAGGTCCATCTTTCCCAATACTGTACCTCCAACACTGACTAGCAGTGGATATTAAAAGAAAGGATATGAGAGATGGTTGAGCTGATTCCTTGGTATAATTTACTGGCTTCCATCAGAAGCTGGTTTAAGGGCTTCTTGAACCAAAGATTGCAACATATGACTGTGGCAGCACAGTCTATTTTTTAACCCATTTACACTTTTGGCTTTCATGGCATACTGTCTCAAAGACACAAGCCCAGTGTAAAATACTCTAATCATCCTCTGAGATTTTTTCCAATGTCTAAACTATGTTTATATATTCTTTCTGGTACATGTATCTGAAACACCTTAGGAATCATGTTCCCCCACATCTCTTGCTGAGATTTATTCCTAAAAGTATGTACTGGATATTTCTAGCAGCTTTCTCCTCCCATCCCCATCCCACCCCCATCCCTATTCCCATTCTCATTGCTCTCCAAGGTAGCATTTTACATTCTGTGCCACATCCAGCACCTCACAGCACCTAACCCCTCCCATAAGCTTCTCCTTATTTATTATGACCAAATGGTTTCCTGTGATTGATAGCTTTGTCAAGAAATAATTTTAGGATTTCCCATAACACCTCTCAAAGTGTCTTGACCCAGATTGTAGGCAAAATCTGGTTCTTATCATAGAGACTTAGTGCCTTGAGAACTGAAATGGATGCTTCAGATTTAGTCAAGTCCAACTCTCCACTCTTTCCACCTTTTTTTTTTTTTTTTTTAATGTTTTTCTTTAAACAAATTAGTTTCTATTACATTTTTAATTGTGGTGCAGAAGCCTCCACACTTCTGTGGTACTATTTCATAGCTAAGCCTCCTCTGCCTGAGCTAACAATGCACTGACAGCATCCATTCCTAGAGAATGGGCAACTGTTGGAATAAGGCTGTCTCCCAGCTGCCTTCTTTCCTGCTGGTCCCAATTGCTTGCAGCTACAGACTGAAGAACTCCTTAAACCTCCCACTTTTGAAAAGAGTTTAAACTTTAATAGGGTTTTAATTGTTCCACTCTTCCAATCTGGCTGTTTCCTCAAATTGCTTAACTCTGGGTATAAGGGTATTTCAAGGCTGACAGGAACCTGCTGTGTTCTGCTTCTGAGTTTTAGGTGATCAGCAATACATGATGTAAGCTGCTTTTATAGCAAAAAGATGTGGCTTGTGACAGGCTCTCCTCAATGTACTCTATCATCCCCTCTGGAAATGGTTTCTTCAGTCAGTGTACTTCCCACGAGCATCTAAATACAGATTATTTGGGTCCATTTTCTTTGCATGGGCAGCATGACTAGGAAAAGGGCTTGTATTCGTCCTTCTCCTGCCTGCCTACATTAAAATTGAGTCCAAACCAAAAGATGTACAAGGGTGTCAATCCTGGCTGCCAGAATATAGGGCATGTCTCTAGCTTTACTGACAACCTTAGCACAGCCAAGACACATATTCCCACAAGCATACTCACAGATAACTGTGTTTTTACCATATACAGGTTACTGTGGGGAGCTGGATTAAGAAGTGATTTTAAAGTGCCCATGCCCTCACATGGTCCCTGGTCTCTAAGTGCCTCCACTCACAAGAAGAAACACACACACTGCTTCCTGTAGGTCAGATACAACAATGGAAAAATTTTTAAGAACTCAAAATGCCTAAAAGACAACAAGTAACCATTAGAAATCTGTATATTATTTTGGATGCTCTATTTACTGCTGTTATGAAATAATTTCATAAAAAATAGGCTCCCCAATTCCAAAACTGAAACTAAAAATAAAGTTTTTAACAGCTCTTTCAACTGAGATAATTCATAAAGAATGACATGCCCATTTTACACCTGTGGTTTTTCATATGGGGTAAGCACTCACATGATCTCTTGCTTGCTTGAAAACCAAACATAAATGCCTCATTTCCTATTCATAGGTCACTTCCAATGAATATATCACTGTGAGGTACAACACTGGGCTGGTAAAAGCAAGTATATGTCTCAGAGACATTTTGGACACTGCTGGTTTTCATCTCAGGCCACTGGATTGGCAAAAGACATCAACTTTTGTCAATATTAATTGAACTCAGATTCTAATATATACATTTCTCTGTGTCTGAAGGGTGAAATCCCAGAACTTACAGCACATACAAATCAGATTTCAGATTTAAGGAGCAGGTTCATTGCCAGGAATCAAAGGCCTGAGTGCTGGAAAATAACTTTGGTTCCCTTCACCCAGACTGTGCTCTTGCCCATTGACAAAGGCAGCCAGTGTAAGATTCACAAGGGACACAGCCTCACAGGCCTGGATAATAAAACTTCATTGTAATTCATTACTTTTCAAAAATGTTATCTTAATGGATGCTAATTCTGTGGCCTTTCCTTCTGTGTGAGGGTGACTGTGGTCTTTGATCAAAGATAAAGCCTTTGGAAAAATACAATGGCAATGCTCTCACTTTGCTGTAATTCACTTTCCTACCATGAGTAGATTTCAGGCAAATGCAGCTCCATAAACAAAATAAAAAGATGGCATTTCAGCAGCAATATGTAAAAAAGATACTGGGTAGAAATACTTCAGAGAAGCAGCCTGCTTAGTTGTAAAATGAGTTTAAATTAGGCTTTAAAAAGGATTGCTAAATCTTGACACATATATGAGCAGCTTATTATCATGCAATTGTGCAGTAGTTGCTTGATCTTGTTACTGATGTGCCACATATGAATAAGTGATTAATTACCACAAAGGCTAAAACAGAGCAGAGTGAGAGTACTGTAGCTCACCCTGAAAGAGGGGCTTAAACACGTTTATTGCCCTTTAAGTGCATTTCATTAAGGCCAATTAAGGACTTTCATGTCTTATTAGAAAAATGAAGTAGATTTATGAGGTTTTCATAGGCTGGAAATGCTGGGGCTAGCAGATACGAAACTGTGCAGAAATACAGTGGTTAGAAGCTAAGAAAATGATATAAAGATACACAGAGGAATAATTCCACTAAGGAACCAGATCATATGAAGGTGGTCTCTGTATAGAAGGAAGAGGGGGAAAAAAAAAAACAAACCAGAGGTTAAAATGCATAACATTTGCTATCAGACTCACTCCCTATAATTTTATGGGCAATTTTGCAATCCAGCTCTCTTTGGGGTCTCATTTTCTTCTGTTCCATATAAAATTCAGGATGACATGAAGGGCTGCCATTCAGTTGGGCAGAATTTGTTCCCAGTGGGCACACCTTATTGCATACCTGAAAATAAATGCAGTTGACCACAACACACCACAACTCCCAGCAGGTCTACATACCTTAATAATGTTTATCTTGCTGATAGAAATTCAGTCAGGGCTCCTTTATCAGTGTAACTTTAAGCACTGACCCAAAAGAACATATGAATTTATGCTCTAGTTAAAGTTGATTGGAGGATGTGTTTAAGTTTTTTGCTGAATAGGAGTGAGGATAAACACGTGCTTAAAGTTAAGCTAAGTGTGTGCTTCAGCATTTTGTTATGTGAAGAACTACAAAGGTGAAAGCTCTGAACTATTCATCTATAATTATTATTTATAGTTTCTGCATTTCCTGCCTCAAACCAGGGCATTCTGGCTTCTTGAGATTGCTTCTATATTCCTTTAATTAAAAAATAATTTTTAAAAACCCCAAATCCAGAAAACTATTGAATAGAAATAAAACCTTTCTAGCTGAATAATCCGTGTGTATTCAGATCCACAGGGCTCAAGAAATGAAATGTGAATGCTGACCTTCTTTTCTTAAATCATGCTGTTCTTAAGGTAGCAAGAAGGAAAAAGAAAGAAATGGAGTAAAAAAACTCAGCAGCATGATCAGAGGACAAAGGCAAACTTTGCTTTGACTCTGCAGAGTTCTGAAGGTTTGCATCACAGCCTTCATCTTATTTGAGTGTAATTTAGTCTATAGAATTTCCTTCCTTGCTTTATTTTGAAAGAAAACTTTCATGGGAGGTTATAGAGTATGTATCATTATCCTTGGGGACTGTGTCTGTTTCAGCATCATCCAAGTTTCTAGGTCCCACACATACAGTATCTGGGCAGCTTTTTTACATATTATATGTATTTATGAATTTTAAAAAATATGCATTATTTACTCAGTGGACTGGAATAGCAATGTCAAGTGGGGGAATATGTATTTATAAATGTTTTTAAAATGCACATTATTTACCCCACAGACCAAACAGTTCCAGTCTAACATGTATAGTCTTAGCCACCTAATTAAAAATCTTATGAAACTTCTTTGAAAAGCACTTGCAGTACATATGCAGCAGCAACTTTTGGAGTTTTATTATCTCAGTGTGTTTTTTTTTCTCCAAAATACACAAAGCATTTAGACATATTATGGTCTAATCACTTGCCAAATTTCATCTCAAATAGAAGCTACATAGGAATTCTACAAGCACAAAAAAAAGCATCATAAACAGCAGATCAGCTATATTCTGGGGGAGGAGGTATGGGGGGTTGCTGCACCAATATCATTTTAAAACAAACAAACCAATATTCTTTAATTTGGTGAAAAAGAATTAATTCCCACACTGAGATTTGTTTGTGCCAAACCTTAGCTGCTCCTTTTAATGAGGTTTTAAATAATTTTTTTTTCTGCCAACTTATTCTTAAAGGGGTTTGTACCAAAAAAATTGTCTACATACTATCTCCACCGTCCAACCACTACTGATTAAATTCTTTAGGGATGAGAGACCAAAACTACATAATTTGTAAAATTACATGATTAAAGAGAAGAGGTAAATGCAACATCAGCATACATCAGTCAGTTGTTGTCCAAATATGATTTCAAATAATGATAATGTTTCCATATTTTGTTCCTTGAGTTGGATTTCCAAAACAAACGATGACTCTCACATCTTTTTAGTCTTGGAGAAGAGATTTATTAATGTAAGAAGTGATAAGCATCTGCCTCTCCTAATTTATACCAGAGAATGAAAGGGGTATAAAATAAGTGTAGTGCATGTTGAGGGTAAAATGAAAAATCTGATCACAGACACAATTCAGAGCACTTCACAGAGAATCCTGAAACTATGCTGCAGCATCATCCTGAGTTTTGGGGCAGGAGGGCCCTTTTAATAGTGGTCAAAACCTTAAGGTTTTATGCACCTTAAAAGTGATAAATGTTTACCTGTGCAGACTGCTGCCAGAATCTGTAGTTGCTGTCAAATGTAGAAATAGGATCCAAACTATATTCAGAATATCAACTTTTATTTCAAATATTTTTGATGTATTTCCCATTCCAACTGAAATCAATTTACTTGTTAGAAATCACGAACAGGTTCTTGTAATAAAGTTCATTAAAATAACTTGATCATTTTGGGAGGTTGAAATTTTTCTGTTTCCTCCTGATAGGAAAAAATGTATTCTATAAACAAAGATAATTGTTTTTAATAATATTAAAATTGGTGCTAACTAGAAAATAAATTAATAGACATTTTGTTAAATGGTAATGACTGTGTGATGTGCCATTATATTTCTCAAGTTTACAAATTATCTTAATTTTTAAAAGATTGGGAAAGGCATTGTTCAATAGTATTCTGAATATGAAATTTATGTGTAAATTATCTTCTGACATCTTACTGAAAGCTGGCATTGCAGCTTGGCACAATACCACAGTACAGTTCCCTGGTCCAAACAGAATTTGATGAATTGTCGAAAAGCCACTTTTTCTTTGCCTCCAGTCAGAAAGAATAACATGCACACTGGCCTTTCTCAGAGTGTTTCCAGCTCCAAACAGAAATGTTTTTGAAAGTAACTTCTAGTAAAAACTGGAGATGGATGGGTGTGTAGTAGCTCTGGATGTGGTGGAAGTGCCTGGGTAGGCACACAGTGCTCGTGGCAGGCTTTGATAGATGGTGGCAATGCCTCTGATGCAGTGAGACTGGCTGTGCCCACGGGGCATCAGTCACACAGCTGCACTGTGCTGCTCCCTCCTGCACTTCTGCAATCCTAGCTGTATCAAATATTAAGGGAGCATGAGACACCTGAAGTATGAACTAGAAGAGAAAAGAAAAAATGCAGGTAGTGCAATATCGCCTTCATTCCCAGCTAGTCTTACAGCCATGCTGGTGTTCTGTGGCATGAGATGTTCAGCTGGGACAAGCAGTGGTTACCCTGTCCCAGTGTTCTCTTCTCAGAAGTCTCATAACAGATAATATTTACAAATGTATGAGTCCCTGTGTTGTCCATCACTCTCAGCAACACTGAAGGTCAGGCTGGACCAGGCTCTGAGCAACCTGATCTAGTTCAAGATGTCCCTGTGCCTCACAGTGGGAGTTGGACTAGATGGCCTTTAAAGATCTCTTTCAACCCACACTATTCTGTGATTCTTTGATGCCTTGACTGGTCCAGCATCTACAAATGTTGAATAGGGCATATCCTTCTTTGTACCCATTGCAGATTTACTCACCAGCAAACAAACTGCTAAACAATCCCTTTCTCTATTTTCTCACTAAAAATTATTTCTTTTAGAAACATTGTCACATAACAATTTTGTATCTATAAATGCAAAGTTTTAATACTTGAGGAGTTCAAAACAGGCTTTGCATAAAGTTCTCTCAGCCGGTTTTTCTGCCTTTCTCAACATATGCATATATGGGTGCAGTGACCTGCAGCTATACCAATCCATATATAAGACAAAGAAGACTCTAGAGGAAAGAAATGTCCTTTGAAAATTGGGCTTCAGATGGGTGTTGTGTCAGTGGGACAAGAGCTTGATCTCAATATGGGAGACCTTTCCCCAGCATCAGGCAGATGCAGTGACAAAGTAGTTTGACCCAAAGTAGTTTTACCCTGGTCAGATGGTATTCTCTAAATCCTATAAAAGAAAGGCAGAAGAATATATATTAATGATTAAGGATTGCTGTCACAAGGTATAACAATATTACACTAACAAATTGCAAGAAAAAGTCACCTTTACCCCTTTAGGCACTCACTAGCAGTGCTTCTATTGTCCTGGGAGTTTCCCCACTTAAATCGCCTGCTGAACTTTCTGGGGGTCAAAGATATATACCCCCAAAGAGAAACAACCATCTCATGCAGCTCAGCTGTGACACTTGCAGTGGATTAAAAATCAGCCAGAGCCTAAGCAGAGTCTTACAGGCATGTGGGCTAACACAAACCAGAGATGACATTCTTCAGGCTGTTGCCGGGACCTGGGGGGCTCAGCCACATAAAAGACATGCAAGCGTGTTATCACATTCAACTTGAAAGTTTTCCTGGCTGAGAGGAGATGGTTGGGTTTTGGGGCTGAAATTCCCCATGCTCTGCTCTAAAGCCAAAACCATGGTGTGCCAAGGGAGGGGAGCACCCACCCTTTCTGCACCAAGCAGCGCTGCACGAGCACACTCGCCCTGGGTGGAGTCTGCAGGAGAGAAAAACATTCCTCATAATCAAGGGTAATTCGAAAGGCAAACAGTGACCAGGAGAGCATGCTATCCAGCAGAAGCCTAATCCTGAACCCAACTCCACAGACGGTTACACAGCCTGCTGCAATGCCAGGGCAGATGCCAGGGAAGAGACCAGCCACAAACCGAACAGACAGACAATCCAGAGCTTGGCATCTGGGTCCTTCAGCTGCCAGCCTTGCCTCATGAGTAGCCACAATGGTTGGCTCTTGTGCAGAAAACAACAGAGGAAGAGGCTAAAGAGGTCTATGTGCCACACTGCCAGCACTGGGAGCAGGCAGTGCCAAGTGAGTATTGCAGTTTCATGCACGTGCCAATGTGCTTTGGAACCGTTTTTACATTTTCAAAAGTAACAACAGAATTCCAGCATAAAGCAAGACAAGCTCTAACATCAAGGACAGCTTCCATTCCTTTTTCAGATTTTTTTTTTTGCACGTAAATTTCTTTATCACTTCATTTTGTTTGCCTCACATATACACTTCAGACAGCTGTGGCACAGGAATGGCCTTCATGCCTTGCGCTCCATACTGATAAAATATTCGAATCTACAGGAATACGTGCACAAATCAGTTAATTTCATAACCAAATGACAAAGCCCCAGCTTGTAAGCCTCTGTTTTACAACATGAATAATTGCTCCAAAAAGTAGCTGCATGAACCCCTGTGTCACTGCATGCTGAGGTGCAGCACGGCACTGTGAGGAAGGGGTTCACAACCTTCTCTTTAAAACCCTCTTCTGCCCTGTTTACACCAAACTGACACTTTAATCAGAAGGAAATGTTTTTTATATAAATCACTACTTGCATGTTTATTTTGTTTGGGAAGTTTTTAGGCTATTAATTTGCCAAATGAGCATTTCTAAAAGTGTGTATTTGGACACATGTGCTTTCCCACATCTGCCATCCAGCAGAGTTATTTAATTCAAACGTTGTTGTTTCCTGAAATAAGTGCATTACTTTGTGTCAAATCAGGATAGTGAGTTCTATTGTTTGCATGTGAGCAAACAGCCAAAAGAAATTGAGATGAGAAAGAAGCCTACAAAAGGGCTGGCTGCACCACTTACACACTGAAGGCTTTTGTTTCTGGGATGTCTTTTAATATAGGATTCCTGTTCAGTTGTGGGGACTTCTCTAGATGCTGATTGTGACCAAAAGTGAGTAGTGTCAGACCTTACAGTAACAGAAAAAGGTATTCTAAATTATCTATGTTGCTTTAGTGCTACCAGGTCTACTGGTGAAACAGAAAGATTTTATCCTGGAGTTGTGATGAGGGGCTTTGGGCATGACTAAAATGTTGGATAGAGTCAAATGCCAATGAAGGCAAAGTAACAAAGGGCTGAAACCCTCCTGTTTTTTCAAGGCTATACTACAAGCATAGGAATCAGTCTTTCTCCTGGGAGCTTCTGGAAGGGACATCTTTGCATATAAATCTCACCCACTAAGGGTGTCTACACCACCTCCCTACCCAGAAATTTATTAGCCTACTTAATCACATTTTCTCTTCACCACCTTCAAGCTCCTTGATTCCTCTCCTCTTAGTCTATTCTCTTATCCATTCTTTGTTTCTAGACATTTATGGAATCACTCTGTCAAATCACAGCAATAGATCTGATTTTCAGGGGATGCCCCAGCCATGTTCCATTAATTGTATCTGCTGTTTTACAAGTGCTAATAACTATAGCCTTGCCATCAAGCAATTGCACATCATGTTTTTAGTGCTTTTATTTGCTCAAAATTGGCCTCTTTGTTCATTAGCCCAATGTGGTAAACTCCACTAATAGCTCTCAGAGAAGAGTTAAGAAGCTGAACCTCATCTTTGAATGGAAATAGAACCAAGCTCAGACATATCCTAAAAATCCTACTTCTGACTGATGCTGGGCAGATCACAATATGTTCAGAGTCAACAGGAAGCTGTGAAGGATTTTAAAAATTTGATCCATAATGTTTTAAAGAATAATATGGTGTATATGCTGGCTTTCTAACAATATGTATAGTATTTTTTTATCTGTACAACATATGAGTTTTTGGCATTTGTTTTCCGCCTCTGAACACAGTAATTTTTCATTGTCTACCTTTTTATACCTGTTCTTTTTTAATTATTAATTTTTCCTTTGGTGTTTTTTGTATAATACAGAAAAAAGCAGGTGCCCTGCATCAGGTCTTAGTGGGACTATTTGGTTTACCAGTTTTTAGTACCATGCTTCAGAGCAGCTATAGTAAAATCACATGAAACCTAAAATGAGATTACTACATATATTTCCTTATCAACTCTTATGCCTTCTTCCATTTGCTGTAAGGCTGAGTTTAGCCCTATGATGACTAAAGCCATGATCCTGCTGTCACTGAATTCAAAGATATCAGCAGCACAAGCAAGATCAAGTTCTGCTGATCTGTTTTTGAAATGATAAAATCAGTAGATTTCTATTTACATGTACAAGCTTGATTTGTCCAGCTCTGGAAATCCAATGCGTGAGATTCACCAGATTAATTCTGTATTGCTTTACTTACTTTAGTTTTTTTTTTCCCCTCTGATACATCAAGTACAGGTCACTACTGGATGCAAATGTGGAACTGTATAAGATAGAGTTTTGCTTTAATATTGTTTAATCAAATGTTCCTAAAAATCTAGTTCCAAGCCCTCAGCTGGTGCAAATTGCTGAAACTCATTTTATTGCAGTGACACAACACCATTTTACAAGTGCTGGTGTTCTGACAGATAGCCAGCTAAAATGATACACTGCCCACAATGTTTTCCTCATTCATCATGCATGTAAGTGGCAAAAGCAGGAAAAGTCAGAAGAAAATATTTTACACCATTATTGCCACACAGAACAATGTCTCATCATTGCATCACAATTTACCAAAGAAAAAAAAGGTAACAAAAGCTCTTGTCCCAGCAGGCAGGATGGCTGCTTGTTAGTCAGCACATCTTGCACTCATTGAGATATGGAGGACATTGGGGGTTTGAGCTCATTTGCCCCTTGCAGGTGGATTCTCTCATTTTGCTACAGCACATACCAGGAAGTTTTTGAGAGCAGGCAGACCCAAGGACTGAGCAGGGATGGCAGTCTGGACCAGCTGCTGCTGCTGCTGCCCGTGCTCCATGCAGCAGAGCCCACATGGTCAGGGCTCTTGCTAAGGCAAGAGATGTTATAAGCTTGAACCCTGTAATTAATGCAAGATCTTACAATTAAACTCCCTCCTAGTGTGCCTCAGACACGTTTTTCCACAGCAATATGAAAATGTCAAACTTAGGTAAGACAAAGAACTACATTGAATTGGACACATTACAGATAATTTTGGCCTAAATGGCTATTTCACTTCATAAAATCTACCCCTTGTATGAATGGGAATTTTTCCACTGATTTCTAGGATGTTATCCTTGATTTTTCAATGATAAGTTATACTATTTATAAATTTATATGCACAGTCAAATATATCTGCATTACTATGAAAAAGAGATATTATTAGATCCATAAATTGGCCCTGAGGAGAGTTACATTTCTTACTGAATACTTTTAAATTTTGCTTTACCACAGAACTATATTTCATAATTTGATTATTTGATCTAAATACATTTCTGTTGAAGTAAGGTTCCCTCTATGTGTGTGAGACCCTGGATTTCTGTGTGCAAAGTCCAGCCCAACTCTAGGCTTTTAAATACTGTCTCTTGCTTAGATAGGTAGTGACAAAGGAAAAGGTGGTGGCAAAGGAAAAGGGCATCCAGAATACACCTTATTTGAAGTTCACGAATGTCCAGGTCACCTGCACTAAGTCTTCACATCTTTGTTGAGATGGTTTAGTGTGTTTGTCACCCTTTTGTTTAATATATGAACTGCAGCCACTGTGGGAAAACCATAGCTTCTTACTTTGATCTTTTCAGGGTAAAGAAATCTGCTTTCCATCAGTAGATAAACTTTGTTAAGGCAAGCAATAAATTAACATTCACAAAATCATAGAGATGCAAATACTTAATTGAAAAATCTCCCTTAAATAAAGAGAAAAATAAATTTTAAATCATGGTACAGTCACTCCCATATGGTTATGCATTAAAAATAGTTATACTATAGGATGCTCATCTCAAAAAAAATCTGCATAGGGTTTTCTTTACCTCCTCCTATCCAGCAGATATTGTTATTCAACATGCATAAAAGGAAGGGAATCTTGCTCATCTTCCATGAACAAGTGTGAGAATCTTATCAATGCTATAGCTTATAAATGTCTCTTATCAGTCAATGGCAAGCATGCACAGAGACCTGCTATTGCAATCAACAATAAGATGCTCAATGTGAGATACTAATATAATAAAATAATATTGGAGACATTTCTCTTTGTAGCTTCTGAGCCAAATGTTGCTCTCTGTTACACCCATAGAATATCCATTAAATTCAGTGACCTGAATTTAGATCAGGAAAAACAGAACATAATTTTGACTTGGCAAACTTGAGCTGATTTTACAGTAGACTGGCAGATACCATAAGTAACTTAATTTGAGGAACCTCTTCTCTTGTTTCTAGTTTCACCTGAAAATGTTGTCAAGAGATTAAAACTTTGCAAATCATTGGATTCACATCTAAAATACATTGCATAAGGCAGCAGTACCCTAAAAACCAGAACTGTAACAACATACTCCATACTGAATTATATTCACATGATGCATTTATGTCTGGTTTTAGCACTTCTCTGTGCAAAATCAAAGCCTAAATATTATATTTCCCATGACACTTTACTTATGATTCCTTTCTGTTCTCACTTGTCCAGCCATAAATATCTATTCTTCCCTCTTTCAAGTCAACAATACAAATATTTACTGTATATTTCACCTCATAGTTTCAGTACTTGTATAGTCCTTATATATTCAATCAAGTCCTTTCATTCATACTTGTTCACTTTTATTCTAAGCTTTGGTTCTCTGCCTGCAGGGGCTCAGCATTGCCCTCCTTAATGTACACATTTCCAGTACCCTCCTGTTTGGAGAGTGGCCAAGGTTGGTATTCACAAAACGTTAATGTTTGGTTCAGATGTGGAAGAAATACCTTTAACACCGATCTAAAATTTGGAGCAGTTTTATTGTTTGATAAAACCAAGTTGAGGAGCATCAGTGACTTACTGGCCCCATTTGTGTTTACTGTTTATGATATTTGAGCTCTTCCAAGTAAGTCCAGCAGCCTAAGTTAGAACAGTTTTTCCAGGGAAGTGGCCACAGAACCAAGTCCGTCTGAGTTCAAGAGCCATTTGGAACACATTCTCAGGCTCATGGTGTGATTCTTGAGCTGTCCTCTGCAGGGCCAGGAGTTGGGCTTGGTGATCCTGATGGGTCCCTTTCAACGTAGCATATTCTATGAATCTATGATGGAAAGATGCTGGAGGTAACCACGCTTTCTTTTTCTGTGAATAGCTGTTTTCCTTAAGTTCATGCACTATGGAGGTGTTTTTCAGCTAACAAGTACCGGAGACAGATTAAAAATCATCCCACAGTCCTTTCAGAGTTGGGTGGAAGCTCAGGCTGAAGCTATGGTCCTCACTGAGTCACTGCACTGGTTACTGGCAGGAGGACACCGACAGAGCCCTTTCACCATCCCCTCCTTAGCCAAGGAAGCCTTCTGAGGGGACCTTTTCTGTGCACTTTATAGCCTTGCTCTCTGCCTTGCAGAGAAGAACAGCATTCATATACCTGATAAGTAGTCCAATGCACAGCATTTTTCCTTTAAAAGGGAACCCATCCCTTCCACCTTGCAAATAGCTGTGCAGAATAGCACCCTTCATGCAGAACTCAGGCATGACTGAGCTACTTTCAGTATCACCCCTGATTACTATCTCCATGAGGAATGATTCCACTTCCATGTAAAATAAAAATTACCCTAACCTTAAGCCATAGCATTAGGGAGTGAATCAGTCGTATTTTTCCCCTTCACATTTCTGAGAACACATAGAGGAAGAAATAAAAAATTAAAAATATTAGATATTGCCTTTTGACTTGACTGCTAACACAATAAAGCAGCATCATAAACTGAATCATGGAAGTCTGCAGTCTTCATTGCTCCCTTTGCTGGTATTACTTCATGGATATTGGAGCCCTTAGGGAAACTGGAATATGAATAAAGATTTTTTTTAAATCAGCCGTTTTTTCTTGGTTCTGTTTCTAAAAATAATGCAGTTTGCAAAAAACAGAAGGTTTGGTTTATAACACAAACAAAATTGTTACATTCTGAATGGGTTGTAAGTACCTGATTCTTTGCCTTTTTACTCATCCCTGCTAAAAAAAAAAATCTGCAAATCCATTTGCTAACCAGCTGCACCTCTGTACTGAACAGATAACAACCTGTGCAAGCCAGGCTTTGCTGTGAATCGGTGCTGATAGGCCTGAATCTCATAGCTTTTTTTAAATGCTAATGACAAGAAACATTTCCTAAGCCAAAACGCTCTTGTAGATCTGTCTACTTCTATTATGACTGATATTTGCTTGTAAGTACATAGAACACTTGTTCACTGTGCCTTATCTGCTATGGTGCAGCATGCTGACCTACATACCATTCAGCACAATATGATGCACAAACATCTTCTAAATAATTTTTCATTTTCGACTTAAAAACAGTAGAGGCAAAATAGGATTGCTGCAAATCTAACAAAGAGATGGCATTATTTCCAAATAAAAATGTGCATTTTTCCAAAGAATTTATTTGTCTAGCAGCATGAAGTTCATACATAGCAATGCTTAAAAAGGGTGTTGAATTGCGATTAGGAAGGAAGGACTTAGGAAGAAGAACAAACCACATCTTTTCTACTTACATAGAATAATTAAGCTAACTTATTTCTCATAACAATTAAAAGTTCAGCCTTTCTGAACCATGTTTTTGCAATATCACTAAATGCTGCTGATATAAGAGTGCTGAAATAAGTGTGATAATAGCAATAAAGAATGATGGATAGAAAAGGATACAGTAGCTAAGGGAACAGAAATGATAGTCTATTACCTGCCATTGTCAAGCTAAACAGAAGTACAGTATTTATGATTTTTGCTGTGATGCCTGCTATGTTGTATAAGTCCAGTCTTTATGATGATACTTGTCTACTGAATGAAATAATTAATACGTCAGTTTTTATTGTAAATAAATATATGTCTTCCCAGTGGCCAGACATTATTTATATTAAAAGTAGCACAGCCTCATATCTATCAAAAGCTTGTAGAAGAAAATGTACTTTAAGAGCTAAATTTTAGGAGCAAAACAGAAAATCTCCATCGATTCAGAGCATTCCTAATCAATTTATATATTCTGAAATGTTAAAGAAGGGCAGAAAAAGAAGCCTGCTCAAACAATAGAAAAATAGAAATGCTTTGCCTTAGCAGGATACAGTAGCCCTAACTCTAAAATGTGTATGACTATAAATGATTTCTACAATGTAAAGTGGGGTACATAAACCTAAATTAAAGATATTTTTATAACAATCTGGTTTAAACATGCACTGAATTGACAGATATTTCTTGCCTTGTTGTATACCTCTACATTAAACAAAAAAAACCAAACCAGTATAAAAATTAGAGGAAACATCAATGTCTAATAATATAAAAAATTTAAATTAATGACACAACATGTATGTACTATTATTTGTTTTCTATGAAAATACTGAATTTTCATATCCTCACTCACTAAAATTCTTTTGTTTCTGGTGAAACATATGGGCCAGGAATTGTCTTGATTGCAGTTTTAAACTGCAAAAAATGAAAATAATTTGGGGACCAATGCAAATTGCAGTGAGGTCAACAGAAGCATTTCCAGTGATACTTAGGAGCCCTTGCTCAGCCTATTGTCTGTTTTTTCCCAAGCTGTTATTTGGTTGGTGTATTTGAAAACCAGTGAATGATAAGAAAAAGTAAAATGCTTGGTACTTTTGCCTATTACCTTTGCCTATCTTACCTTTGATTTATTTTTAAAACAAAAGGCTATTTGTGAATTCGTGTCTGAAATGGTCAAAACTCACTGATCCTTTTTTTGTTTCACTATCTACCTTCTTGTGCACTGTCCGAAGACAACATCTCTCAGACAAGCCTCTGACTTCTATTAAAGTGACAAGCAATGTCTTGAATCACATTAGTTATGTATCATTAATGAGAATAACATCCTATAAATCCACAAGTAGCCTGAGGATTCCAACATCCAAATGGTTTGCAGTGATGTGGCTTCCAGAAATAGATTGCAAGAGACACTGATACATCTTATGGCATTACCCTGCAATCGATGCTGCTTTTGGTAGATTTAACTCTACAAGTAAGGTGGATTTCCCAATCATGTATAAGAATTTTTTTCCAGGTTACTTTTTAATTTTGCAACATTTTTCTGAAAAACTGTGGGCCAAACCTACTATTCATTTAATTAGGGGGATACATATAATTGCTATTGTGCTCAGCAGTTATGAGCTCTGTGATGTTAACAGAAGCACAGAGCAGGAATCAGACTTAGCTATGCTGAGTCCCCAACCCACGTGTTCCACACCAAAAACATGGACTACTAGCTTAGCTATAACTAAGGTTCAAATCATTCCCTGTGCTCAGGAAAAGCTAGTCTTGGCATATTCCTGATGAACTGGGCTTCAGCACATTTTCCTGGTCTGTGTCTGACCCAAATCCACAAAGAGACCGTGAACGTCAGCTGAGATGAAGGGCTCAGTGCAGTATTCAGGCTCAAGTGTTTCTACTCACATGTATTTCTGGCTTTGGCCTGCACTGACACATGGGTGCATGCTTGCATATAAACAACATGAGCAGTAGGCAAATCCAGGCTGTAAATGCCTGAATTAACTTGTAACCACTGGCATAACTTTTATGATCAAGAACTACACTAATCACAAAGCCCATATCTTACTGTATTATCTAAGATTGATACATCATGCTACATTGCACCCAGGGTTGTCTTCTGAGCCCAACAAGGCTTGTGTGACTTTTAATTTTTTGTTTCCAAAAGGAGTAAATGTGAGGAAGTCTCCAAGATAGCCACTGCTATAGTCCTTTCTCATTGAATTAATTTCATTAAACACACACATATCTGCAACAGAGTTTGCTGTGATGCACCTTTTACAGAAGAGCAAGACTTGTAAGGGTTACAAGTCTTATTCAAAGTCTAATGGGAAATCCATAAAGGAATGATGTAATAAAATTCACATATCTCTCTTCATCTTTGTTTAGGCCAGCACATAGTATGGATTGTTTCTTTTTCAGCTATGGCTCTTCTAAAAAACTTACATTATCCTTAAATATACAGAGGACACAAATTTCACCCTCTAGCATGAGTACATGCAAATAAATATTGTTATTCCAAAGGCTGATTCTTTTCCATCACACTGTACTTGTCATTGGCCAAATAAACCAAGTCTTCTAACACAACACTGGAAACATAGCTAGTGTCTGCATATTAATTAGCCTTCCTGACCTGAATAGACTATTACCTAGGGCCCTGGCCTTCATTTCCTAAGCACCCTAAACTCCAATGCAATGAACAAAATGAAAGAAAAGGCCTTTATTTTGGAATTACCTCTATGAAAATATTGCTCTTGCTTAAGAGATGGGATTTCTGAAAATGCCGTGGAGAGTTTCTGACACTGCACAGAAGAACAGCATTGTTTTGCTCCAGATGAGGTCTTATGCCCCCCTAAATGACTGTCACCCAAAACCTAGACTATCCTTTGTGCCTGAGAAAAAATATGGAAAGTATGGTTAGGGCTTCTATCATTTTGACCAAATATGTGTATAACTTAAAGCTGTTCTCTATTTTAATAAAAGAAAATGAGGTAATACTATAAAAATAACTTCCTTTGATCCTAGAAGCACTTTATTACAAGGTTTGCAAGCCAACTGGAATGAAAAACTTTTAAATAAAAAATTAATGCAAGAAAGCAGAGCTGGGAGATAGCTAGATTTAAGAAATATTGCCTTTTTTTTTTTTTTTTTTTTACTCAGAGCTTCTGCAAAAAATATTTTGTTTAAAAAAATATGATTCCCCTTTCAACTCATTCCAGACACAATTTTACAGGTAGGCTCTGTGACTCATTAAATCCAGCTTTGAAGATGCACCATAACATAAAGTATTACAATTATCATATACCCTAAAAGCCTGTTTGGAATCTAACTCAGTAAAATTTATTAATGATCTGAAGAAGGTGGTAAATTCACACATGATGTTTAATTGGGAGCTACAGAGAGCAGATATATTCACAGTGAATGAAGAGAAAAGCAAGGTCTTGTTTCAATTTAGAAAAAAATTCAGAAAGTTACTAAATCTGTTTAACAATTACTTGAAACTTTTTTTCTCAGATTTGTAGTTTCTATAATGCATTTTTCCCCCAGAAACATTTTTATGTATGTAAAATGGACACCTGGAAAGTATTCAGTCCTTTTAATATTACAGATATGCCTTCCCACCCTTTGGATTGCTGCAGAGGCAACATTAGGCAGTGCTTGATTGAGCTGAGTTTGATATTAGTGAAAAAAGAGCATTTTAAAAATACACAGAATGTGATATGAGAGAACAAATTAATAGGAAACAATAGTGGTAAGAAGGAGGATAATTTGGAAAGGCCTGTAAATGATCTTAGGCAGGGAGACAACAGATTGTAAACCAAAGTGTAAAATAAAAAGCATGTATGCATTGTGTCAACTCAGAAAAAAATAAGTAAGGTAGAAAAAGACATGTAAATATTTGAAAGGTTACTGAGGCCATACAGGCTATGAATTCACCTGCAAGAAGCCGTGCAAACCCCATCATTTGCAACATTTAAAATTGGACTGTCCACAGATCTAGAAAATGCACTCTGGAGAATAATCTAATATTACAGAGAAGTAAATTAACAGACCAGCAAGGTCTCTTCCATTCCTTATTTATGTGATAAATCCATTGTAAAAACACTCACACCATAAAAATTTATATCTTTCCACAATGTACATAGAGCAGCCCTGTTCTGGAACAGGCTGAGCAGCTGCTTGAAGGGTACAGGTACCCTTTGCTTCCAGACTCATGACAAAGCAGCGGTTATCTCCAAATTACAAAAAGAAAGGGAAAAAAAAAAAAAAAAAAACCACTAAAGTAAAGACAGTATCTGACAACGTTCCATGAACAGAAGCCCATTAAAACTAAGAGGACATTTGCCTTTAAATGGATGGATATCATTATGCATGCAGAAGTGCCCAAAAATAAAAAGGCAGAGTGGCTGCATTTCGAGGAAACAGTTGAGCGGCAGCAACCATTACCTTAGCAATTGCAGCACACGGGCTCTCTGCTCTGCAGTCTAAAATGAGGACATTCCCTTTGCTGTGTGATTTACTTTGAGTATGCTGCAATCTTCTTTTTCCTCAGGAAAAATGTCAATGAGCAGTGTCCCAAATGTTTTCCCTGATCTTGTCAGGAGTCACTTTGTTTCCACGAAAAAAAAAAAACAGCAAAAAACCCCAAACTTTCTGCTACGTTGACACTGCACAAAAACTCCCAAAAAAGAGGAGCTGGTATGAGATGGGAAGCTCATGCCAGGCAAGGATCACACAGGACTGCCGCAGTGCAAAGAACGGATCCAAATCAGCCTTTCCACAGCCTGAGCAATAATGTGTTCTAGCTTGGGGCCAGCATGCAGACTGCACTGCATCGCTATCAGATTGCAGAGGTGCCACAGAGAGGGAGGTCGTATGAATGAAACCAAGTGAAGACAATAGGATTTGGCCCTTTATTTAGGTGGCAGAGAGATGGTCTGCAGAATTTAAAGACTTTGTACTACCAGAGATAATCGGATGGATGGATGGATGGATGGATGGATGGATGGATGGATGGATGGATGGATGATTTTGTTAAAGATACTGCATGATACGCAGACTTTAACAAATATATACATCTCACTACATATTTATTAAGTGCTTGGCCTTGTCTCTCTGTATTTATTGCATCATACATAACTACTGGACTGTGAAAAGCAGGAACTACCTTCTCTGTCATGGCAGAGTATAAAACATCAATAACTGAGTTCTTTCATTTGTCAGCAAAAGGAATAACAGAATAGATTTGAACTGAGATCAAAGAAAAGGGAAAATGCTGCCTTTACATTGTTAAAAGCCATTTCCCCCATTTTTGCATTAAGCCTCATTGAAATAAGAGGGAGAAAAATGCTAAGTGGCCCCTCTGCTCAAATATGGTTGGCATGGATTCAAGGAAAATCTGCAATGAGACCTGCACTCAACCAGGAAGGTGCACCTCTGCCTCCCATTGTTTCCACCCAGCCCTTGGGTCACAGTGTGGTCACCTGCTTATTCAATATAGCAACCTCATCTTACATTATTCACTGGTAGAGGTATGTGACTTTCTTTTTCCTTGTTTGTGCTATAAGTAAGGCTTATGGCATGGGGAACAAATGGAGCATTCCTAGAAAACAGGTTATTTATGCTTCTGAACTCAATGTTGAGATGTAGTGTTAATTCTTTTTTTCAGGCACATGGGAACCTTGTACTTTTCAGAGACTCTCAGAATTGCTTTGAAGTAGATGTTGTGATGTGTTCTATTTTGCAGGGTGCTGAGCTGGAAGTCTAGTGTGAACAAGTGTGTATTCCAATAACCATTGGTGACAGGCACATTCCCAGATCAGAGATTTTTTTTTTTTGGCTCAAAATCCCCATCCAGTTTTCAGGAATAGGCTTTTTCATGGAAATAATAAAAAGAGAAGTCCAGGAAGAAAAATCAGTGGGATTTAATAGCCTGCATGTGGAGGTCAGAAGTGTATTTGTAGATCAGTAAATTGAAAGCTGTATTTTAAATATCCATCTTGATGCTCAGTTCCTGAATAGAATGAAAATAACAAGACAAAGAGAATCTAAAAGGGACTGTAAGCTGATCTACTGATGCGACAGCATGATAGCAATTTATACTAGTGCCTGTTTAGTGCAGATTTACAGTAGAACCTACAATCTTAGCAGTAAAACCCTACAATCTCAGGTGCTCTCTGAAAGTCACAGCAAATGCATAGAACCAAAAAGAAGGAAAATGCCAATCAGTTTTATCCAGGACATTTTCATTTGTGATTTTTCCATCAGTCAGCAAAGAGGAAGGTCATTTTGGGAAAGACAAATGAATTGTAGTGCACCTCCACAGTTCAGTGTTATATTATTAGCATGTTTTAGTTTGTATCATCAGTTTCATAGTTAACAATATAAGCCTAAAAGTCATGTTTAGCACATTGTCAGTAATTTGCCAGTGGTATTTAATTTTTAGGGACACACATGCTTTTCACCACACAGGCCTAGAGCAATGTTCTGTGTTCAAGAATAAATAAGTTTTCTCTTGATTGCCATTCACAGGAACATAGACAGACATCTTTTCTTAGGCTGGCACTGCCTTCTCTAAACCCCATATACATAATTTTTCATTTTTTCCACCCTTCTAATACAGGTGACCAACCCAGTAGCCATCAGCTGATTCCTGAACAAGATTGAGCACGCACAGGCCATTGCTCTGGCATACTCATCCAAACACTCACCTGCACAGCAGGAAAATCCTTTCCATGGAGCAGTGCAGCTGTCCTGGCCAGCAGCAGGCTATGCACAGCTGGAGATACCTGCAGCCCCTCTGCCCTGGGGCTGGTCAGCCTGGGAGGATGCTGGCCATGGGAGTAGCATCAACAACCTGCCCACTGGGGAGCCTTCCAGGGCCACACACACACACCTGCAGGCAGGGATGTGAGCGCCAGGGACTCTGGGGGATTGCTGCCAGTGTGAGGTCCTCTGATGGCACCACTGCAGCAGCAAGGAGGAGTTAGTGTCAAGTCCAGTCCCCAGGACCTGTTGGAGCAGAGGTTTTCTTGTTCAATGGCTCCTCAGAGAAGATTTTTTTCCCTGGACTCAAATAGACTTGGGGTAAATATATCTGTATAGGCATGAGAGTAGTCGATGTCACAGGACAAAGCCTTTTTCATGAGTATGCTACAAATCTGAAGGGATACATAAAAGCCAAACTTAAGTGCCAGTAAGATTTATCACTGAAAAGCACAAGCTTTATGTTGTCAAAAGTGTTAAGTAAGAATTGTGCATCCATAAAGTGTAGAGCCAAGCAGCTGGCACCACAGAAAATGTACCTACAGATGCTGGGTGTAACTTTATCTGTGGCCTCACTGATACTACAGGACCTTTTGTTTTTAAGGACATCTTTTGTTCCTACATGAAACTTGGAGCTGGTTGCTCAAAAAGTGAGAAGACTTACAAATGAAAAAATTGGAAACATAAATTTAGGCACCACTTTACATTTACCTGGAAACTAGAGAGTACACACTAAAACCAACTAATCTATTTGGTTATAAACAGGCAAACACAATCAATCTTCTCCTCAGACACTAACGAGGAGCATCAGTGGAGATCAAATTCCATGCTGAAGCCCAGTGGGGACTGAGGAAGAACCTGTGATTAGCTTATAACACAGTTCCCCGATTGAAGAAGCAAGATATCAGTTTTCCCTGTACTTTGCAGGGGCAAAGAACAATATTTTGGAAAAAAACTCTAGTTGCTGAAAGAGGTGTTTGCCATACCTCAAGCTGCTTCTGGACAGGCAGGTGGGAAAAGTGGCTTCCTTCCAGCAGAGTTCCTGACCCTGTACCAGCAACATACAGGAGACAGAAGGGGGAAAAGTACTGATGCATGTTTATGGAAGGGTGGAAGTATGCACACAAAGTGTTCATGCAATCTGAAGGAGAAATGCCAACTGGGCTCACACTAGCACACACAGGTCCTGTCTCAGTGTGCTGGTTCAAACTGACCATTGCCATCTCTCATGTCGAATCAGATGAGGAGGCTGGGGAGGGAAGGGATCTACATTTAATATGTGATTTCTGCTCTAAGAACTACAAAGTGGGAAATTGGAAACTTCTTTGTTCTTTCATCCTCTTTGTTCCTTGCTACTCAGTATACCTGCAGTGCTTTCACCTCCCCAACCATTCCTGATCTTTCCTTCTCACAAACAATTGCACAGCTGAGTAATCGTGTTTTGATAGTAATCCAACTTTCTAAATTTGAAATCAGTCTAGAAAAGAACAACATTCCCTTATTATAACAGTATATCACATCTCATCCCCCACTTTCAACACAGCATTCCAGCAAGTTCCCACTACCCATCTGATGAGGAAAGGAGGTAGGTAACTTTCTGCTGAAGACAACATCTCTCTTGCCTGTTTGCACTGGAACCCAAGTCAAACTTTTTCCATCAAGCTTCTCAGAGGAGAAGGCCAGAGCTGCAGCATTGAATGGCTCTCTCCTCACACTGGAGCTGTCAGCTACAATCAAAGCATCCATGTATGGTATTTCCAGTGGAAAAAAAAAAAAAGTACACAGATGTATAGTTTGCATTTATGTACTGTAGGGACACCCTTGAATCGTGTTAAAAAATGTCAGTCAAGACATCTGGTCAGCTGTCCTAATCCATATTGGGGTTTTTAGACTACTGTTATGCCCCAATATGCTTTGAACATTGCCAATATGCTTTCTCTGCAGTAGCAGCAGTGTGTCCCCTTTGGTTTCACAGCCCATCCCCGGCATTGTTTTTTATAGTGTCACGTACAGAGCAAAATGAAAAACCACATACTGTATCTCGTGTGTCTGGCTAATGAAACTGGTAGGACAAACCTTGTGTGATTAGGAACAGGGACGGATTGGCTTAGGTCTAGTTCATCTTACGGACTGCAAAAAGAATCAGCTGTCACTTGTGCCATGCAGCAGATGGACAGTTTGCATCCGATTTACATGCAGGCGCCAAAGCCTTTAGAAGCTTTGGCAGCCCACTTGCCATCAGGCAGCAGACTTTGATGTCCTGCAGATGGTTCCAGCAGCCATCCTGCGCTGGCGGTGCGCGGCGCTCTCATGCCTCCTCGCTCCGGCCTCTCGCTCCGGTGCCTCCGGAGCTGCCGCAGTGCGCGGTGCCCACCCAAGGCTGGGCACCCTTTGGCCACTGCCTAGGCACAGTTGCATTTTCATTTCCACACAAAGCTCCGCTGCGCTTTGCTTTTATGGCAACTGCGTGCTCGCACCCACATTAAAAATCCTAACGGTGCCTACTGCAAGCTGTCCCCCCTCTCTCTACGCTGAGTTTTGCTGTGCTTCACATTCTCTACCTAGAACCCCGACAAATCCACCACCCCCACCCCCTTCAACCATAATAGCACAATTTCAGAACAACCGCTGATCCAATTTCTGTATGAATTTAGCTCACCAATGCAGCTTTGCCTTAACACGGTTCAACCCGTCCTAGGTAATGACACGGAACAAAGAGTTTTCTTCATGGTGGTCAGGCTAATCTTGCTCCATGAATAGCCCAGAGTAATCTATCAGCAGTGGAAAGCTGTGGCTGGAGGTCTTCCAAAATCAGCTCTCTCGCATTTGGTAGGAGCAGTTAGGAATTCTGACTGGCACTATTAGTTGGGAGCCATGTCATCACGCTACAGAAGGGACTGCAGTTGTCCCCACTAGGTAGGATCAGCCCAGCATATTTTACCACATTTTTCCATCCCTTGAATATTACTGGAAGTTCAGTGAAAGGTCTCTGATGAGGCTTTAAGAACCATCCTAGAAGAGGAAAATTCCATAATTGTGATTTCCAGACTGTTGTAAGTAATAAAAAACAGTAGGGGGGCTTGTGGGCTGGGGGGAAAAATATACATCCATATCTACACACACAGACACACACGCTCACACATACGTATAAATTGTCAATTAATGTGGACTGGTTACAGCCAGCAAACAAGAAAAAAAATAAACAGTTAATTAGAGCTTTTGGAATCATTGTTATATATACAGTGCATCATTTGCAGGTGCTACAAAAGTGAAAAATAACCATTATAATTACTAGTATTCAAAGATTCATATTTTCCCCCATGTAATTGATTTAGGATTATCAGTTTTCTTGTAGTTATACAAAAGGCCTGTCAAGGTGTTTCCACACGTGTTTGGCTCATGCATGTTCCAAAAACAAGTCAAAATGCCATTGTATTTTACATGGCACAGTTAAAGTGACTCTGAAAAATAGGCCAGGTTTTACCTGGATCATTATCTCAGTTAAATTATCTTACATATGTTTTAATTTTTTTTTGTTCATACTTTCTTCATATTTTTTTCCCTCTCTCCTTCTTTTTTGTTAAAATACATCTGTGTTTGTTGACTGCCCCAGATTATATCTAAGTGAGGAGTGGGAGTACTTGCACCTGGTACAGTATATGTAGCTTAACAATACATATCATTACATTATTTACAGCTCATTTTATGTTATTCAATAGTAAACTGCAGATTAACCCTTTGAGAGCCTGGCTGGTGCTACTCAGCGAGGCAGAGGAGCTCAGTGTTTCTCAGGGCTGTGGGAGTACAATGTATAACTGCATTCATAAAGATGGCAGTGTGCTCATTATAACCGAGATCACCACCAGAGCCAGCTAATTCCTCTCCCAGGAAATCTCGTCCATAATCACATTCCTTACCACACCACGCTTGTACTTCTGCTGATAACACAGGTTATAAAAGGGACTCACTCAGTGCTGGAGTCAATTAATGAACAGGCTTTTTAACCTCCTTTATTGGAGTACATTCGGCACCAAAGGGACCCGATGTTGTGCTGCTGGCAGGAAAAGGGCCCAAGGAATGCCATTTCAGGACGTTTCAGGCTGGTGTCCAGTTCCCAGAAATGGGCATCACGACTGACCTCATTCGGCACTGACTCAGCAGCCTCAGTACCCAGAGGAGAGGAGACAGCACTCAGATAAAGCCTGAAGAAACACTTTTCCCACTGCCCAGGGAGGAAAAGTTATCTCTGACCAAAGGACTGGTGGATCCAGGCACCACCTTCACTTCCCCTGCAGCTGGAAAAGGCCGCGAGTCACAATCTCTTATTGTGTTTGCATTTGTGGAGTGGCTTGGTCTTTTTCCAGGGGAGAGAGGGAGAAAGGCAGGGAAGTTGCACAAAAGCAGGCAATGCAGAAGAGGAAATGAAAATGGCAGGATCCGTGGTGACAGGCGTCAGGACAGGGAAACTTGAATACATGGTGCCACACAAAACCTTTCCCTCTATTCTAGCAATGTTCAGTGTGGTCATGCCAGGCAGAGAAATGCACTAACTGGCCTTTGCTTCCTCCAGCAATTTGTTTGGCACACAGCACACGTATCTGTCAAAATGTTGTGTATGCCATGCAGTGCTGAGATAATTCTTCTGTGGTAAGCACCAAAGTAGGAAGGGGCTCCTGCATCATAACGCTCCTATTCCTAACCTTTAAATACTCATCAATATCTCTGTTGCTGAATTAATCAGTCTCAAGATTATCAGCAATTTAGTTGCATTTTGTTGGTAATTAGCTTGATAAATTAGCATCTGCAATATAAAACTTGACATCTTATTGTTCCCTCAGTTTTATGGTACTTCTGGAAAAAAAACCCAACCAAACAAACCAACCAAACAGCAGCGTATTTTAAAAAATGATCATTTCTATTACAATAAAGACAGATACCAAAACCAAAGTTTGACAAGCTTAGTAGCTGACAGAAACAAGCTCCACTGATATCCACTGGGCAAAATATCAAAGATGAATAGCTCATAATGCAAACTTCAAAAGTATGGTTTAAAAAATAAAATTTGAATCCGTTCGCTGTGGGCAGCTGCTTCTTGTGAGTAAAATAAAATAAATGTTCAGTGAATTAATTTTCCACATTTTCTGTAGAAAGACAAATATACTTTGAAACATGAAGGAATTGAGAATTAATAAGAAATAAATGTATTTATTCCAGCAAGACCCTCAAAGCTATCTGAATTTTCTCAAATCAGGTAAAAAAACCAAACCTTTTATTCTAACCCCGCTTTTTTGTTCTGGCCCATATTGCTACATCTTAGTGGCATCCCATTGTGCAGGACACACTAATGTCTTTTTCTGTTTTGGGGGCAATCAAGCAGCAACCAAAGGTAAGTCCATACTCCCATTTCCTTCTTTTCATTATGAAAGGAAAGGGTGGGTAGGTATCTTTCTCAGGAAAAAAAAGTGTTTAAAATATAGCTATTTACCAGTACAGATGTGGTATTATAAACTAAAAATTCCTTAGCATTTTGCCTTAGCCATTATTCCTGATGTAGAAAACTGTGCTAATAGAAACAGTCCTATTAATCTGAATTTGAGATATTTCATACAATGTATATTACCTTTCTGCTGCCTGCAACCTTCTGCCAGGTTTTTTTTCTCCCTTTTTTAGGAGGTGCTTTGAGAGGAATATACCATGAGAACAATACACAGCTGCTGCTGTATAGAGATATCTAATTGTCAATATTGTGGAATTTCTACAGCTTATTACTTGCATTCAGTCTAATTCTGGGCAAATTGCCAGTCACTTCAGGGACATTCAAGTGAGCCATATTACACGTGGTACGGCATCACAGCTTTAAGATACCCGGCTGTTTTGCCTCTGGCCAGGGAATGTTTGTACCAATGCTACTGAGTGAAGGGGGGTAACTACAAATAAAATAAAATTTGTATTTTTTCAAGTGGGCTGCATTTCAAGCCCAGATGTTAGTAATGAAAGATTCAATTTAAGGATTTAAATTACAAATAAATAAAGTATGAAACAGATGTGATTTTTAAGGAAGTTCAAATTATCCAGGAAGAAAAATATCTCTGTACATGACAAAGTAATAGGGATTGTCTTGAGAGTCTGTTGAAAACAATCTGCTGTGCTAGATACACCCTAAGGACAGGATTGGTTTGGAATGGGAAGGACTGGTGGAGCTTGTCATTAAACAAAAATTGTGTTTAATAAAACTTTATAACCGTGATTAATCCTATGAGGCCCTAAAGGAGTTTGCAGTTTCTGATAAACACATTTTCCTTGTTTGCAATGGTAATGATATTTTGAAGTGAATGGAATCTGAACAAAAAACTCTAAGGGTAAGAAAGGACTTGTCAGGTACCACCTATGAAGAAATTACCATGGCACAAAAGAAAGAAGGGCCACCCACAAGGGAAACCTTAGATTATATGTCTGAAAGAAGGGGGGGGAAATTATGGGTTGGTACAGGTCTCTCTTTACGGTAGTTTGATCACCACAGAATTGCCTATAAAACCCACAGAAATTATCCGAGGCCGTCTCGCATGTGAAGATTGGAATCCCACATGTACGATGCAGGTGCTCACTGGCAAAAGAATTAAGTGCTGGAGCTGCTGCAGTAATTCCAAGCCATCAGCATGCAGGGAGCAGGGAACATCCCTCAGTGTGGTTGCTTTGCTGACCAGCACCAAGTCCCTGGGCTGCATGTTTAAAAAGGCACACTTTGCAGGGAGAGCATGCAAGCAGTAGCTACTGGTGGTGATGATGGTTAAGGATCTAATTCAGCAAGGTGTTGAAGAACATGCCTGGCTTTAAGCAGTGAGAGACATGCACCTCCTTATGTGCTGCATGGACTTGGCCTGGGGAGGAGTCCATGTATTCCTCATCACCAGAAAAATTAATTTTTAAGGGTTCTGCAAGCGATTAAGAAATCTATATGCACAAATCAAAGGCAGATGGATCAAATAGCACATTATAGAGGCAAATATAGAAATATTTTCTATTCCTCCAAAAGGGTGTGGCACGGAATCCTTACAAAATGGGGTGAAAGTAAACTAGGTCAGAATACTTGCAGTAATGATGTGCTAAGCATTACCTGTATTTTACCTGATCTTATTTTGAGATGCCATCTGTAGTAAGAAGATTTCTTTTTTACTATATGTGCTACTATTAAATTCTGCATGTCCTACTTACCAGCCTTAGAATGAGTGATTCCACCCCTCTCGCAGAAAAAAACCCAATCAAACCAAAAATCCAATAAAAAACAAACAGCTTCCTCTGGTATGAATACTCTAGCACTTCCCCGAATTGTCAGAAGCCATTTTTGTTTGTCTTCATTTGGGACAAAGCCACATTTAGAAGTGCTCTCTTTAGCTGTAAGTGTTTGGGTTTCTTTTTAATAGGAGAGAATAAATTATTTTCAGCTATGCTAAAACTTTTTTTTTTATTATTTTTCTCAGTTTTATTCCATAGGGCTTATATTTGCTTGAGACCTTTTGAGTCCAGTTTCCTTGCCTGGCTTATATCTGAGTTTAATATCAAAAGGTAAAGTGCAGCACAGCTTGCTACCTCCTTGCTCTTTGTGACAAATTTTTCATTTCCTACATCATTCACAAATTCTTGCTGTAATTTCATATGGCCTGTATAGCATTGTATATATATCTGGACCATAAACAGAGACAAAATCAGGTTGAGCTTTTATGAAAATGTGTCCTATTAAAGTGCAAATTTCTTTGCACCACCATATCACAAGCAGCTTTCACAGGAAAAGAAAAGAGTGTCAATCCAGCATTGGCACGTGGGTGGCTCCAGTGACCCAAAAGACCTTTACAATCTCCAGCTTCTATGATTCCATAAAGATATGATGCTTCAAGGCAAAGCAAGGAATACTTTTTTCCATCAATCATCAAATATTTCAGGTACTGCTATTATCAAGCATAACATAAAAAAGTGAAAAGAAAAACTGTGTTGTAGGGTGAAAAGAAAGCATAGAGCACTCAATTGCATACACTGTTACTTTCTTTTTGAGGAGATGCTGGGGCACGTTATGCAGATATGCTGGTGTCTTCTCTTCATGGTGAAAAAGCTTTTGTTTGTGAAGCACAGGAATCCACACACACAGAAAAAAAGAGAAAGAAAACTAAACCAAAACCAGCCAACACAACAGATCTGCATTCCCTTGTGGCATAGAGTCCTGATTAACTTGCAGTGGAAATGAAGGAACCTCAGTACCTTTCAAAAGCACGATCTTTCAGGGTTCAACTCCACAAACCATGTGCACCTTTAGCTGGCTCACACAAGGAAGGCTAACCAGCATGCAAAACTAGTACACTAACATCTAGAAAAACCTGGTAGCATCTCCCTATCAAAACCTACTAGTTAGTGCTTCCTAGCAGCACACTATTAGAAAAGCATTAGTTCCTGAAGCAGTCACAGCTTTAAGGTGGCATTCATGTCCTTCTGAGACTGATTGGAACCAGGGTCCAGAGAAGACCTTGGGGTGTGCTCAAATATAAGTTCATTTTTGTACATCATGCATTTATTAGCCCTCTGATTGTTTTTGCTTCGTTTTTCAAGTTATATTATCTTTAATCCTAATTTTCTTGTAGTGGCTAGTGCTGAAATGTATTTTGTCCCCCTTCAGATTCTAAGGTAATCATTTGAGGACTTATCTTCCCGTTAAATGAATTCCATACTGACAGCGTTACTTTACAGTAGGAAAACAAGTAGAATAACAATTCATCATTTTTTGTATGGCTGTGTACAGAACAGTGGCTCTGTTTCTTGTATTATTATTACAGCAGCAATTAAAAGTGCCAGGCAGGGACCAGTCCCCACTGCATTATGTGCTATTTAAACATAAAGTTCAGCCTCTCTAATAAGTTTACAGTCTCTCTTACCCAGTGCCAGACTTCCCTGCCCTCACAGGCACACTGACTTCTTGCTATATCATCTACAAAGGGTGACCTGAGGATGCCCTTGGTAGAAGCCTTGTCTGCCATGAAGACCCAGACAGTAAACACTGTCTGTTCCTGGGCTCCAGGGTAGGCAGGAACACCCCCTCACCCCACAGAGCCTGGCAGCAGAAACACAGAGCCACAGACTGCCTGCCAGGGATGGGCTGCAAAACCACCTGTAGCCATGACTCTGGAGATGCCCTTCCACCCCAAAATTTCAGCAGAGGGTTGTCTACCTCTAGTTAAAACTCCACCACGGGGGAAAGATGGTGCTCTTCCCCGTACTTTATAATCCATACCCAAGGACCTCATCACACAGCTTAACATATCCTTTTCTATGGTCTTTTAAGCACAAGTGCACATCTGCAGAAATATTTCTAAAGCTATATGTAAAGTTTAATGTATAGTGCATAAATAACAGATGCACAAGTGCATCTTGAGATGAACAAATTCTGTGAACATATTCATAATTAGAGATTATAACACATTGCAGACTTCAGGAAAGATATTTTCTATGAGGAATTATAGGCATCAATGCATCACAGAGTGAGGGGCTGGATTTAGATCATGAATCTCTTTTTCCAATTTATAAAGCTGCCAAAGTTGACACAAGAGTAGGTAAATTAATTGATGGGCCTTGTGCTGTAAAGGTGTAGGTTTAAAATGTAAGCCTCAATATGCCAGACATCCAGCCAAGCCTGAAGAATGTGAGGGTCCCTATGGGTTATCTCATCACAGAGACAAGTCCTGTGAGTCAGTGTGGCCACTTTGCCTGTGGGGTTTGGACACTTCCCTGCTCTGGGTTTATTCCCCTGTGGTGCAGTGCCTGTCTGATGCTGAGAGCTTTTGTGCACCCACCAGGGGCTCATCATGCTTTGGGACACTGGGTAATACTTCTGTACACAGTGCTGGCATGTGTGGAGGCACCAGCCTTAGGGCTCATTTTGGAATACTGTCACCAAACTTCATTTTATCTCCTGCACTTGCCCTTCTACTTGCTTTGCAGAGACAGGGTAAAGCACAAATACAGGTCAGGACAGCATGGGAGAGCCTGGGTGTTTTTTGTCAATACTACACCTGATCTATGGGATAAAAAGACCACTTTGGCTTCCAAGGACCTCAACCTGACAGCTTTCATGAGCACTGAATCCACTTTTGAAAAATGGAATCCCTCCACGGAATTAAAGCTTCGTAATACAGTTGTCTGTTATTTATTCTATATTTAATAATCCCTCTCTGTGACACACATTGGAGATATAGGAAATGCTCTCATAAACTTTTTAAAATAAACCCATTTCTTTCCCAGGAGGTTCCACCTGACACAAACCATTACTGAAGATTGACAGGAAAGTGTACTGGTAGCCAAGACATGCTCTAAGACAAGAAGAAGATACTTAAATGATTTATTTGTGGTAAGGCATTTGAGAAGATGTTTGGCCTGTACAGAAAGGAGCAGGGCACTCTACCTCCAAACTGAGGCAACAATTTGGGGAAAAAAATTGAAATACAGAACTTGCCGATTTATTGCATGCATTAGTTATCAAAACAGGGTTTGCTTTTCCACAACTATTAGCCAGATATCACTGGTTTCAAACTAGCAAGTAGGAAAAGATAAGGACCATGAGGTGCCCTTGGGAACCCTCATCTCCCAGGAAAGGGAAGGGAGCTATTTTGATCACCCAGTACGTAGTAGGAGGCTGACAGCAGATCATGTTGAATCATTTCAAAGTTCAAGGTAAACTCAACAGAATTACAGAGGCAAGAAGCCAAAGAATCCTCCCAGGAGTCTAGATTGCAGGAAATAAAACCTAAATCAATGCACCACCAAGGATGCTTATCATCAGACCATTAAGAAACATTGAGCTCTCTTCTACAGTTGAAGAAAAATACTGGTGTTACCTCTCCTAAACAGAGGAACAGTTTTTGTCCCAGAGCTTCTAGTTTGGCTTGGGAGGGATTTGGTTCTAGGTCCGTACCTGATTAGATCATAAATCATAAAGCAAAAGATTCCCCAAGCACTCTTCCAGAATGGGCAAGAACTAGCTGAATGCTCAGAAAAATCTTTCCACCATATATGCAAAGACAGAAGGGTTGAGTTGATACAACTATTTTTTTTTTCTTCTGAGTTTCAAGTGGCTAAGCACAAAACAACAATAGACAAAAAGTAAGACTTAAAATACTGATTTTTTTTTATGCCTGTAAGTAAACTTTTCCTCTAGTATTAGAAAAACAGGATTTACTGAAGGATAAATCAGTCTTTTTTCAGACCAAATAATTTCTTCAACCTATTTTTAAGGAAGGGGAAAGAGATGGGATATGGCAAGGTGCATGAGCCAGGCTGTGCAGTAGAGGCTGCTTGCAGATTTAATTGTACTGAGAGCTGCTGCCTCTCTTTATGTCTGCTAGATTTAAACCACCTTACACCACTAACAGATCCAAGGCAGCAAAGCACCATCAACATGTGCTGAGCTCTAACTCATTCAGATTACTCACACGCCTAACAAAAATCATGTGCTCATGTGTTTTTCTGTGCTTCTCACCACACAACCAGAAGCAATTTAGAAATGTTTTCACTCTCGAATGAAATTAAGAATTTGAGAGTAGTCAGCAGAGGCTTTTTCTAAAAAACCTTCATTTCTTTGTGTCTCTGCAACTTGACATTCTGCTGTTTCTGCCATTTACATCTTGTTAATGCTGGGCAGGTGTTTTCCAGTGCAGGATTTTCCATTTGCAGGATGTCAGAGGGACACACATAGGACAGTGGGATTCTTGGAAGCTGCAAGGGACTGGCAGCCTCTGAAGCTGCATGAGAAACAGCACGATGTCAGAATTTACTCTTCAAAATGTTTTAAGGTTCAGATGTTGCATCACGTACTTGGCTAAATTAAATTTCCCGGCAACTGTTTCCTTAAGCAAACATTTGCTTTCAAACCAATCCCAGATTTTTTATTTTTTATTTCTCCCCTCAATATAATATCTGATTCAGCAGATTTTAAATACTCAATATATCTTTAAATGCCAATGCACAACAAGTATAGCAGGTGTTTAATTGTGGTTTAAATATCCACATTTTTCACATTTTACAATCACAATTAAAATTAAGCAATAACACCAAAGGAGTTCCGGTATGCAGCAATAATACTTACCCATATAGTGAAATTGATAAGGATCCAGATATAATGATGCCCATTGTAGTAACCCTGTGGTGACTGATTGCTATTCTGCTGTTAGCAAACAACTAAGAAATACTTTATTTTTTTCAGAATTATCAATTTGTTTCTAGGGTATGAGAACAATGAAAACCTAGAGGGAGAAAGCAATAGTTAGTGAGGTATTAAAACAGTTCTATAACTAATAAAAACACTAAATCAAGTTAGATATGCAGCAGTGTGTCATTTCTATTTTAATAAAAAAGTACATTATTCTCTCCTCAAAATTACAAAATTTTATTTTTTTTAGTCATTGCCAGCATAATCGGAAAGTTAAAAAAAGTCATAAATCTACAGTTTCTGGAACTGTCATTTATGTGATTTCTATTCTTTAAAAAGACTGAGTATAGCACATGTATTCATAAAACAATCTTTTTGAAAACTTATTTGCATCAGTGCTTAGATTTTTTTTTTAAGGGGAGAGCAAGGGGAATTTCAGATAAAAAATGTTCAAGTTTCCTAACGTCTCCATACATGAGTGATCTGTGAAACACATTCTTAGGAGCTATACCTCCTACACATACTGTTTAGTTGGTAAAATAAATCTAATGAATTCATACTGCACTACAAATCCTGTGGTATGGGAAAACCAACAGACAAACGGAGCTCTTCTAATGCAGAGACCGAAGTAATAAAATTTACCATTTAAAGAAAAACTGATAGCATCATCACAAATTAACATTAAAAAGATCATATTCCTCATCTTCCAAAAATGCAGAGCAAGAGAGAAGTGACTGTCACATGACTGGGTATGGTATTTTTATAATTTGGGTGATCTGAAATTTATTGCTTATTAATATTTAATAATTCAATCCCATAGTTCTCGCTCAAGTAGTTTTGCTAAAAAGGTCCATAGCATGTAAAGATATATAGAAATTAAATTCAACATATATTTAGGAACAATGATAAATAACCCTAGGTATTGGTACTATTCTGGTGAGAAAGACCAGAGGGAAGTGGCAGCTGCTGGGTGAGATTGTCACTTGCTTGAGAAAAGGAAAATTTGAGACTTCTTGACAATGGTACTCCTTCCAGACATGCCAAAACAAGCACATCATGACACTTACAGCTTCATTTTTTGCTCTATTGTCTGTAACACTAATAATATTAATTCCTGGAGAGACCTGTAGCGTAATGGAAATATAAACCTGGATGGAGTCATTTTTCCCCCTCATTCTTTCTGAAATTAGAGGAAAATCTGAGATTTTAAGGGACAAAGTGAATGGAATGGTGATCAGAACATTGCTGCATTCACTTGCTTTCATGCCCCACCTCAACTCTCCTGGACATACAGGGACAGTGCTAATCAAGAGTATGTAAAAGTATAAGAGTATCTGGACCTGTTCAGCCAAAATATGGATGCTCAATCAAATTCACCCTCCTTCTTCAAGCCCTTTCCAATTAAAATGTGACACTTTATAAAAATAGTAAGGCAATCTAGGGGAAGAAACCAAATTTATTTCATTTTGTTTAAAAAACCAACCAAGAATCTAGGAGACAAGCATTTTGACAGCCTTAAAAGCATGTTTTTGTTGACTTAATGTAAGTCCAGCCTGCCCTCCACAGCTCACAGCTCCTTCCATTTGGACTTTGAAAACATTCCTGATGTTAACATTTCATACAAGTCAAGAAAATGTTTACATTTCCAAAGTTCTTGTTGAATGGGAACATGGTTTCTTGCCCAGGTCTAGCAGATTAACTTGCTCCAAAAATAAAGCATTGGTGAGAAGCTAATGCAGTTTAATTCCCATTGAAAGAAAACCAACCATTTCTAAATCTCTTCTGGAGAAGATCATGAAGGAGGAGAGAGAAAGAATGGAAAGGAACAGGATGCAGGAAGGTTGCCATGTGGAAGACTCCAAATTCCAGTGAGAATACATGCTAAGGATGGAGTGAGCTACAAGAGAAATGAGAGGGTGGGAAAGAATTTTCTGATGTTGGTTGGCTGATGTGTGGCCATTGTATAAATAGGTTGTGATAAAGAGGCAGTTCCCATCATAAAAAGTTTACAGTCTAAATAATTCAAGCACACAAAGGACCAAAGGAAGAAAAACTCAATTTGTGGATGGGAAACCAAGGTACTTTGCTACTACAGTACTCTGTGTCCTTCTTATCTGACCCACTGAGCCTTTTCTTACAAATGCATTTTTGATGTGCTTAACAAAATGCATTCACTTCATGCAGTTGGCAGACTTAGTTGTTGCATCAAAAATAGTTAATGGCAAGTATCAGCATTTTTATATTTCTTTCCTTGTGCAAGTATTTAATAACAGGGAAATAGCAAACAACAGCTGTGTAAAGGGAAAGAGCAGTATAAATGAATGCTCATCCTGCATCACAAGGAATGATAAAAGCCTAAGACTCAGACTGGGAAATTCCCCCAAATTGCAACCAGGTGCTTTTGTGAACAACTTGCCACTCAAAACTGGTCAGGAGAAATCTGAGGGGTGATACTGTTCACAGGTACTTGTGCATATATGGGATCCTATAAAGAAAGGACTAGTCTGCCTGTAAGGAGCAAAGACAAAAAAAAAACCTCCAAAATTGAGAGATCTAAACAAACCAGGAATACCAAACAGATCATACTGGGACAAATAGTAATCAGAAGGTCTGCATGCAGGACAGCATGTTGAGAATGACTCCAGCTCTGCTGGATCCAAACTGCCTCTGACATCCCTGAAGATGAGGGCTTTTGCCCAGCTGGGAAAGTCTGACTTGCATTGCCTTTGCCTTTGATGGCAATACTGAGACTCATTTTAGGAGAGTTGTGGATAAAGAGGGTTCTTTTTTTTTTTTTTCCTCTCTCTAGGCTTCCTTGATCTGATCATGACGCAAAAAACCTAATTACAGCAATTAATACAGAATTAGAATAGTTTCATGCTAACTCTGTGAGTAGCTTTCTAGCAGCAGATTGCTTAGAGATACAGGGTTTGAAGCAAACTCTAAAGCTCTTATTTTCCTGATTACAGCTGTTGAAAAACTAACATGTTGGTCCTCAGAATGAAGAGAGAAAGATGACTATGAAGCCCGTGTGAGTATATTATTCTGCAAAGTGCAGCAATCCATTAATATAGACAGAGGCTTACAAAGGAACTAAGGAATGTGTTCAGAAGCCAAATCCCGTTGCATTCTCAGGCTCTTTACTACTTTTTTGTGCCAGAAAATTATGCCTACCTGGTTATTTCCCTTTAACGTCACCAGGGAGATAGACAGATCTAAATGGGAAAACAAAAGAGGGAGATGTAAAGGAAAGGAGTCAGCTGCAAATGTTATTTAGCAACTTAAAATAATGTTAGGCAAAATCTAACTAGTGCAGAGAACACAACACAATATAACAGCATGACCTCAAATGACTCACTCTCCATTTAAACTTTAACATCTAGGTCTCTACAGGAATTAGCATACACATTCTGGACACTCATTACCAGTGCTTGGTTTTGTATAGCACACAAAAAAAAAGAAGGAACAGAAAGAAAGTGTAAACCCTTGCCAATGTATTGTTTGCTGGCAATAGCAAGCAAACTGAATACTGAACAGTCATGCTTCATCCAACAAGCATAACTGCTAGCCAAATGCAGGCTTACAATTGCTTGGATGAAAAAGAGACTACCATCCATTCACCTCTGTATTAAGGATTTGATGAACTGTGCTGCAGCAAGCTAGGAATCAATCTTTTGGAAAGAACTGATATGAACATTTACTACAGGATGTGGCAAAGAGTATGAACTTCTCACATACACAATTTCCAAGAGGAAATAACTATAAACATCAAACGCTCCTATTGACAGGGATTGAAAAAATATCTCAAACAGCTTCATCAGTGGGAACCATATGTGACCCCTAAAAGACATCAACTTGAGTTCTCTTTTCTCAATGCTTTAAGAGACTGAAGATACAGGATCTAGGCTTATTTCTCTGGCAGTTTAACCCTTTCCTCTGCCTCCCCAGTGCAGAGGATCCTCCTCTGCTGCATCAGGGGAAGTGCAGGGACTCAAACGGGCTTGCACGGTCTTCCTCCATTAGTGCAGTTTTAAAACACTACACAAAAATAATACCTTTTCATGGTAGTGTGCACTGTTTCAGCTCAAATGTCCACCCAGGGCTGAGTAATAGAAAGCAGCACCTCTAAAAGGGCAAGTCACTGCAGCACAAAAATGGATCAAGCTGGAAAGGTAAAGCTTGAAACACCCTCCACTTCTATAACCAGTCCAAGAAATAGAGAGAGAGATGAATCTCCTTGTAATAGGTGATTTGGAGCACACTGTTGAGAGAAAAATAAGGTGAAAGAGAAGCAGTAGCAGCAATATTTTTCCTCTGTTGTGGCAATGTAACTTTCAGGAATGGAAAGAGGATCTGGACCATAACCTGGACTGAACAGTTGTGGTACACCAGCAAGTTTGCATTTGGTGTGAAATTCCATTATATACTCAAAGCCCTCTGCATGTATAATTAAAAAAAAAATAAATAAAACAAACTCAAGATAATGTCAGAATCCCTGTAACTTAAAATAATACAACCAGTCAAGGAAAGGGATGCGTCCACAGGAAAAAAAATTCTGAGTGTGCAATCAGAAAATGTATGATACTAAGAAGCCCTTTTAAACAAATAACCATAAATGGAACAAACCTGTTAAAATAATTCTTTTTCCATACTCAAATTCTTTTTCATACTCAAATGTTACAGGTTTAATAGATTTTCACTGTTTTAACACAGATATGCACTTTCACTTTCCATAGCTAATCTTGAAGGGAACACACATTAACATACTGTATTTTTCTGCTGTATTAATGGACAACTAAGACAGTATTATACTCATTATGAACCTAATAACTAACGCATGATCACAAAGCATTACAATGTTAACACTTTCCTGCAGAAATGTGAAATGAATAACACCTCTGTTTAGATGATTATGAAAAAGAATTTTGCTTATTAGAAGAGAAAACCCCATACAGTCTTTTCTAAGAAAGCTTCACAATGCTTAGAACATACTTGACTTCCAGTATCCATTGTGTTAGCCACCTCTGCATGTGAATCAGGGATTAGGTACTAAAATGAGTGTACCAACATATCTCCCATTTTAAAACAAAACAAAACAAAAGCAAACAAACAAAAAACCCATGCCCAATCTGTGACGAAACCCTCAAAGTTCATAAAATGGCCTCAGGACTGGTTTTGGTTCTGTAGACTCAGTATAAATAGAAAATGAGTTGATGGGTGTTTTCTGGAATTCAAGAAACACACACCATGATTCTGGTAATTTAAATGTCTAAACACTGAAGAGTGGAGTTTGTTCTGAACTTGACCTGATAAGTATTGAGAGACCCAATCTAAATCTACAGCTCCACTCTCTTCACAAAACACACAGAGTTAATATCTTCACTTGGACTGACCTACCAACCAGTCTGCTACATCTTCACTGGTCAGATTAAATGCTTTGCAGTCCTCATGCTCCACTTAAACGTCCCACTTCACACATTCCCAGTCCTCATGGCACTTGTTAACCATCCTTATCTTAAATAGCTGTTGTCATCTTCTTCCTACTTCTGGTATCTCCTTGTCATCTCTATATTTTCTTTTTGCTCCTCCTGCTTTTTTTCTACAAACGTATATAACCATATCCACAGGCTCTAAATAACATCAGTGGCTGTTGGTGACCTGGTGTTGACAGCATAACTCACAGTTTTGCTCTTTTTTCCACCTGGCAGCAGTAATCAGAGGAAATATTCCTTCCTCACCCCAAATGTTTATCTTTACTGGCTCTGTTATCACCTTGGAACAAGAGAACGCACATGGCTCCTGCTGCACCTTCCTGACTTTCCTGCTTACAGAATAATGGTGGTGTTAATCTTTTGCCCTACTTTTTATCAATGTTACAGTTTTTCCCTTTATACTCCTCAAATCCAATCAATAGGTTTCAGAGTCAGTGAAACTCAATCGCTTCCCAGCTATCTCTAAAGAGGCAAGCAATGAAGGAAGAGAAAAACAGAAATGACAATGGATGCAAAACAACTTTCTTTCAAAGAGTTCACATATGTACTTGGATGAATTAGGTATGCTTTCCAAGACCAAATCCTTTAAAGTACTATTCAGGAAAATGTCAGGTCTGCAGAAATGGATAAGCACTTGCATAGCATCTCTGGGAATTATTAGACTAGAGCAAGAATTAACATCAGGGCAGAGCAGGAAATACGATAATATCTTATCTCAGGCCCACACAGGACAGATGTCTCATGCAGATAACATTGTACAGGTACTGACCCATCAAAGACCTATTTCAAAAGTTGTCTAAAGATTCCTGCTAATATCCCAACAGGCATGCTAAGGCATGGTTTAAGGGAATTTCTAGGCAATGACACAGCTGGTATTTTTGTCAGTGGCAGCAGCTCTAGAGAGGTCAGGTTGAATTGGAAGCCATGGCGAATTAGGTCCCCATGCTTTGGAAACTCTGATCTTTTCTTGGTGGTGTACAATGTGTACAATATGGTGCAATGTACAAAATGTCTAATGGTGTAAAGCAACAGAGGACTGTCACCAATGCACAGACGCCTGTTTCTGTGACATTGTCATTACAAGCATCTGAAGACATCCCAAGTAACCCTGAAGAGTATTTCTTTATCTGTCACACTAGAAGAAGCTTGTCTGCCTTAGCTGTTCACAGACTATAGCTCTTTCTCCAGTTTACTTTTTTCCTAAGTGTTTCTTATTGTCACTACGCAGCATAGGCACCACAGTGAATGATGATATTGGGTAAAGAGAGCTAACAGATTTTTTTCCTGAAGAAAATACAACAATCTTTGTAGTAATATGCAATCTACTGAACCCCATCCTAGTCAAACAGCTTCCCAATTTGTGAGCAGGCATGACACTGCCCAAGTTCAGCGAGATGGTGTAAGGGCCAATAAAGAGCTTCCAATGCTGAGCTCTGAGATCCCAGCTGGGAATGGCAAAACAGCTCTCAGCTTCCAGGCTGCACGTGAACGGTTAATGGGATGTGCCACTGCTAATCTACAGCAGGTCATGACTGGAGTTGGCCCAAAAAAATTTTAAAGCTTCCACAAATGTGATGGTTGTGTTTGCCTGATAGAAGAGAGAGAAAGAAAGAAGATAAGAGCAGAAGAGAGAGGAAATTGCTCTAACTTGTCTTCTCTTTTGAACCTGCTCACAAAAGACAGCAGGATTGCACCTGCCACAACTCCCTTCTGACACTCAGTGGTGTGGGGGCAAGGATATAATTGACATAGCTACATTTTTGAACTTCTCATAATTTTTTTTAATTTTCTACTTTATTCTGATATTTTACTTCCCTAAAAACAAGTCACTCTTGACTTTTTTCCAAGACATGAAGAATCAGAAGTCCTGAAAATATTTTTCTCTGCTTCTTAATCTCTAGATGTTCCTGTCCTGCCCCCTCTCCAACACACTGCTATCCACTATTCCCAGGCTATAGAAGAAATAAATCTGAAATAAAACCCACCTTCAAAATCTGGATCTTTCTCTTCCACTGCAAGATAATGTTTCTGAAGTATCATTCCCATGGAGTACAGATTCCTTGTATACAACAGGGATGTGCTGATGGGATATGAGTCAGCTGGTGCAGTTGCAATGTCTTTGCTGAGGGGCTAAAGGCAGCAAAGCCAACATCTGCCAGGGTTGGATGGCTGATCCAGCTGTAGTCTCCCTCAAAATATCATCATCCATAGATATCTTACTGCTTATATCAGAATTATGTAGTTTCACAATACTGTCCATGAAAAGATGAGAATGTACAGATAATACAGCTGCAGAAGAAAAAAAAAATTAATAATCAAGTAAACTGTGTGTAAGATAAAAAGGAAATAACTAGGAGCCAGAATAGATTTATTAAGAATAAATCATGTCAGACCAGACTAATTTCCTTCTGTGAAAGGAAAACAATGCACATGGATAGGAAAAGTAGTCAAAGCTCTGTATATTGATTTTAATAAGTATTTGACAAACTTTAATTTGGCTTCCTCATAGGAAAACTCAGCAAAGACACATTCCAAAATTACTGTAAAGTGGTTACAAAACTGTTAAAATCATAACCTGAGGAGAATCATAACCTGCTTTATTCCCATAGTGGAGGAATGGGGTTGCACAGGGAGCTTTTATGAACCCAATATGACCTCCTACTTCCAGTAATGTTTTGGAACATGAATGCTTTTGTGACCTGCTGGTCTCAACAACCTTACAGCTCTAGTAAACACAATAAAAGACTGCATTGGAATTCAAAACCTCCTTTAGAAGCTGGAGAAAATTCATAAAAGTAATGAAGACAAAGACACATAACACTACAATTGTCCGCATCCAGAAGAGGGAGAAGAGACAGCTGAGAGCAGCTTTTCAGAAAAGGATTCAGAGGTTGTAACATATCACATGGTAAATGCAAGCCAGAAAGTCTGTGCTATTGTGAAAAGAGTCAAGAAATAAACTGGCATGTGTAAATGGAAACAGGTACCTACATGTCAACACGTGCCTTGATGCAGCCCTTCTACTCTACTGATGCTGTTAAGCCTGCAGGTAGAAGTCAGCTCTGATACCAGTGAGATTTAAGTTTCACAAAACATACTTCAAGAAAGATTTGAGATATACAAGGCTTCCTCCAACAACAATAAAGTGAAAACTTATTCCTTTAAGAGAGACTGCAAGAACTGGGATAATTTATTTGTGCCAGAAAATAAACAGATGCAGGCAATAATAAAAATCTTCAGGTATAAAAAGGTACTGTAAACAGGAATAAAATAAGGTGTACTGATGCAAAATAGCAGAATTAAAATGCAACAAGTGAGATTCAAGCCAGATATTAAGAAAAACTCTATAATGTTAAAAATAAAGGGCTATGAAGACTGTTACAGCCTCCACAATTGCAAGACTTTAGGATGACCTCTTGGCAGATGTCTTCTTCATAGTCTTGTCTACCCCAATTCCTATTTTTCATTTCATAGTGAGGTATCACTGCACTCAGGTGGCTCTTGCCCTTGACAGTGTTTGTGGCACAGTGCTGCAGAGGCACAGATGTGACTCAGGGGATAGTCACACTGTTCCAGTCCATGAAGGTATGGACCCCTGGGATAGGGTGAGATAGACCTGGACAGCTTGGTTCTGCTTCAACCCTGCTGCCTGAAAACCAGTCTGAGCCTCCCTGCTCAGGAAAGCTAAGGCCTGAGAAGGTACCACTCTTCCACACAGAAAGAGATGCTGAGAATTGCTCTGGGTCTTCAGCTCCCAAGTCAGTGTGATTTGAGTTAATAAATAAGTTGAATACATGTGAAATTCTACCCAAAATATCAAGCACTAAGAAATTAAGCATTTTCTAGCCACACACTCATACATGTGAATTATCACAGATGTATCCACTCCATACTCAAAATACACTGTGCTACCAAATGTGGGCACTTCAACAGTAAAAAGACCTGCATTTGGTGCTTACTTCCACTCCTAGGTGTGCCAATTTTCTGAACTTCCCTTCCCTAGACTGTCTGGGATATATGTGGAGGGAATTTAGCTCAGTTCTGTTGGTGGTGTACTATGCATGCTTTCCTTCTGCATTTGAAGAGCAAGATAATGCAATTATGTTCAGGTCTGGTGCAGCAATTTTTGACATGATAAAGTATTTTTTCCCTAAAAGTGCATAAACTATGGACAAGATGACAGCAAGAACACTTTTTGCTTTTTGTGGTAGCAAACCCCCAGTGAGCTAACAGTATAACCATTTAACTGCCTCTGTAATTTTATAAGCAAAAGAAAGTATTAAAAAATCCAGAGTGCAAGCTTTAAATTGAAGATCCACCTCATTGACTACCTAATTAATTCCTAATGACATAAGCATTGGTGAGCAGTAAGTACAAATCAGAAGGTCAGAATTCTAAAATTATTCACCGAATTTAAAATCCAAGGGCTACTTTACCACTCATTTTTGTTCTTTATTGTCAAAAATAAAGAAGGAAACATGACCTGTTGTCAACATGGTAGTAGAAAACATTTCTACAAACAAAACATTCATAGTTCAGTTTTCACTATGAATTAACTCTAAATGGAAGTATTTTTATATTCCTGCCCTAAAAATACATAAACAGAAATAAAGCTGAGCCATAGAAAGATTAATTACTGCATTGTCTTCCTCATGGAAAATAAGGTCTGGATAGTCTACTGCTATTATGTGTGCTAAATAATCAATATTTTATAGTCTTACCATATTTAACTTCACAAGTACATCTAAATACCCTTTTTGAGACATTCTAGTGCAATACTGTGAACATAATTCATGGTCATATTCAGGTGGATTAATGATTCCCTGAAATACACCATGAATAGGAAATCATATTTCATCTGCATCTATTTCTCTTATTCATTACCTAATCTTTCAAACCCCAAAGTTCTCTGCAGCCCCATCTGAATTTAAACAAAATATTTTCCAGTGGTCTTTTTCACAGGAAGGGCATAAATCTTCACATTTACCACATTACAGACCATGGAGAAAGCCAGAATTTAAGTTTTTTTAAAAGTTTGCAATCCTTGGGTCTAATGCCTTAATAACTAGCTGAAAACACAGATGTACTGAAATGGCTGGTGAAGGATTTAGAAAACTAATTTCTAAACTGCCACTGACTAGGACCACAAATGGTGCAAGGTCCTGCATTAGAAGACCTTGAATACACAGCTCCTTTCTCTCCCTTCATGCCACTGGGTAGGGACTTTGTCCTTACCAACTTCAGCTGCATTGCAGGTTTCCTTTAAATTCAAATAGAAAGAAATAAAATGCAACATAGCAGAAGGTTTCCACATTTCAGTAGCTTTTGAAGGACCTCTGATTGAAGATCAATTTTTTTTTTTTTTTAATATTGGTTTAATCGCAGTTTGCAAATGTCTCTTCACAGGTATTTAAAACAAAAAAGGATTGCCAAACGTGCTTTAAATGTCCATCCACCACAGATACACTTCTTGTCCCAGTGAATGACAGGGGGAAAAGGTAGAAATTAAAGGCAGCAGCAAGCTTCTACTGGTAGATTCAATTACTTTCCTACCCACGTATCTCCTTTGAACTTAATAACTACAAAGAGCCCCTCGATGCTGTCTTAAGATCCTAGTTCAGGAAAGGTTTCATGCACAAGCTGTAAACAGGTGACCAAGTTTCATTAAAATCACCAGGATGCAACAGCCCACTCAAGTCAATAAACTGCCAAGTGCTGTTCTCGGTCATGATGGCTTGATGAATCAGCTTTCAGCACCAGCAGCCTGAGTCCAGGTTGATCTCTCTGAAACCTGGTAAAAGTTCTACCACCCTGAAAGGAAAAAAAACAATCATCTTATGTCATCTTGTGCCTCTGATGAAGTTAAGCTGAGCATACATTAGCCTTCTTTTTTTTTTTTCCCCTGTAAATATATTGCTTATTTTTTCACTATGTTCACTTGAAGAATAACACTGTCTTTTAAAGTAGCATCATTTTGCAAATGTCACTGTAATTTTCTCCAAAGTATCATCCATTAGTTATAAAAGGTGCAAATGAAAAGGATTTTAAAATTGGCATGGGGGTAGAGGAATATGGAGTAATGCACTAATAGCCTAGGTGGTGGCTGGAATTTTGGCAAGCTTTCAGAAGAGAAAGCAAGGTAGAGAGAGAGAGACAGGTGATCAACTGAACTCCTTGTACATTTGTATACATGAAGTTAAAAGGGACAAAACTATCAGGAGTTATGAAAGCATTTCTAAAGCAGGAATTACAAAAAGGAGCCGCTATTGTGCATAAATATGCATATATATATATATATTTATATTCACACCCTCATGTACTGAAATGAGAAAGGAGAGTGATACAGATTCACAGTTAGGACGCTGTGTATCTCAGCACCTCTAATGGTGTTTTGCAGTATTTACACCAGTTGCTGATCAAAGTTACAGATGACTCCCAGTTTGTAAGCACTAACATGATTGAAATGTATGTGCAAACAAGAGTTTGATAAAGAAATCCAGAACAGATTTCAGTAATATCAGGTTTGTGACTGAATTTTTTCACTACTTGATTGTCTTTTGGATTTTTTTTCATGACCTCCCAAATTTTCTTGGAAAAAAATGGATAGCATTATTTTATCCTCTTTTATCAATCAGTTCAAGGGTGAAAAGAATTTTGACCATCATTAGCTGCAGTTACATGCATCACAATTACCACCTATTCAGAATATCAAGTTTAAGATGTTATTTATGAAAATACAGTCATTAAATTCCAATTGTCAATACACTGATTTAAATTTTTTCAGTGAATTTTCTTTTTTGACATCTGAATGGCTCCCATTCACTTTATCTTCTCTTGCTTTCACTCTTGCAGTGCATCCAGTACCTTTGTACAAATAGTATTCAGTTCAAAAACAGAACTAAAGATATTTCCTCTGTTTTCTCTTCTTCTTTTGCCCCTTGACCACAGAACTGTGAAAAACTATAAAGCAATGGAATTTTTCCAAATTGCCAAAGAGTAAGAAACCTCAGGTAGGAGACCTTCTGCTTCAGCTTACAGCTGCATTAACTCAAATGACTGACTTCTATCTATGACTTTCACCCCTTTTTAGCTCAATACCTTAATAATCAGGTTATTAGCTATTCTGCTTATAGCCGCTTAAAATTGTATGATTTTGGCTTCCTCTGGTATCCAAGCTCAGCACTTTAATAATCAGGTTATTAGCCATTTTGGTTATTATCTTTTAAAGCTCTAAATGATTTCAGCCTCATCTGGTAGCCAAGCCATTGGGAATTAGGCCTCAAGAAGCTTTACAGGACTGAAAAAAAATATGTTCAAACCCACTTTATTTTGGGATTCAGTACTCATAAAATGTAAGACAGTACTTAATCACACCTTGTATTCTTCTAAACATCAGTATGGGTTTGCCCCAAGTTTAACTCTGCAGTATAATATAACTCCACTGCTACAGGGGAGGAAGAAAATACACTTTAGGATTGATCTGAGACACCATGTTTTCTCTTAATTGTTCTGGGAAACAAGAACAACAAGAAGTCCTCAGGATCTTTTGTTTTTCTTTTTTTTTTTTTTTAATCTATGCAGATCTTAGCATCTTCCATGTATTTTAAATACTCCAACATGAAGTACAACAGTTCACAGCTAAGCAAGTTTTTAGTCCAGAGTATGGCACGTGAGTATAACAAAATCTAAAGACTTTGAATGCACTTTTTACTCTCCAGTCACTGTCTGAGCATCATTTCTCATTTAACTATGCAATTTTCTGCATCTTTTACAAAAAAAGAATTTCAAATTTGAGGACAGTGTTAATTTGAATTAGCCTAACTGACTAGCCATGATTTTATATATTCCCAGTTTTCAAGTATGCCAAATTAGGCCTACTAATTTACTCAAACAGTGGTTCCTTCTATACTGAAATATTTTCTTGCCCCTTCTTAATGTGTAGAAAAAAAAATCGTGTACATGTTTTCATAATAGGTGGTATGATCTTCTGATAACTGTGCTGTAGAAAAGTATTTTGTGGCTGCTGTTTTATTTAGATAGTTGGATTTTTGCTTGTGGGTTTGAGGAGTTTTATGGAAGGGATGAGTGGGAAGGGATTGCTTCGTCAATCAAAAGTTTCAACTTTCTGAACTGATCTGTGGATGCTGAAGCTCTCATAACTGTTTTAGCAATAACCTATCTGAATTTGTGTGGAAGACAATGCAAAGTGTAACCTACTTTTAACCATCCTAAAAAACCACCAAAGATGGCGAGAAAAGCAGGGTTCAGCCTGGTTAGGATTTTGTAGTATGCCTTCATTTTCGCAGCGTTAAACATGAAAATAACAATGAAAACTTTTCTTTTGGCTATCACTAACATACTTCACACTAATATCACTTGGAAATTCATGTCTCTTTCCATCAGTCCTAGATGAAACTTACACATCTCGCTTTTAGATCAGTAAAGATAAATAAGATGAATACTGATATCTAGAGGCAGGGGAAAAGTGAGTGTCAAGGAATGACAGTAAAAGGTATCTCCATAGTTAAAGTTAGCCTAGTAAAAAAAAAACAAAAAAAACCTTCTTTGACATAGTGTATGGGTAGAAGACTCTGGCAGCTTATCTTGAGACATCATATTACTGTCCTAAGAGGCTGCATGGTACAGCCAGGGTTCACAGAACAGTAACACAATGCGTTTTCTTCCTTCTTTAAAGCTGTTTGTCATTTTCCTCACTGTTTCAGATAGAATTATTCTTCAAAAAAACCCCATTACATTCTAAAATATTTCTCAGCTAAAAGCATCATCAAGCCTCTTTCATAACTTGTAAATGGAACAAAAACCAGTTAGAAACTGTGTTCTAGGTGCTGTAATGGGTGCTTACTGCGGCATTCACTGAATCCATCAGTGGCACTTCACAGACATCTAGCAAGCCTATTTGCTTCATAAATCATTGAAATGCGTGAAGACCTTTTGCTTAACCCAGAAATATTCTTTAAGTGTTTAACATCAATAATAATGAAAACTGGCATCACAACAACTAAAGCAATGTAAAATATGGCATCGGAGGATTCAGCTTGACTTTCATTGAAGGATTTCTAAAAATAAGAGTACATCATCAACAGTGACAGCTTGCTTAGTGACTCAACACAGTGGGAAACCTATTGCTCTAGAGGACTGTGTTCTGCCTCATTATTTAATACAGACATCACAACCATGCTGTTCTGTTTTCAGTTCCTAAATGCATGATGCAAAGGAACCCACACCTCAGTATTTCTGCCCTACTGAGTGAGAAAAATTCAAAGTTCTTGGATCTGTACTACTGATAGCATACTATCAGCATATTAGTGCCAAGTTATGTAATTTATTGTGAGAGAAACATTTGATAGTCCTTCTGAAACCTCAGCTGCTGGAATCAAGATACTGTATGAGAACATCTGCTTCCATTTTCTAAGCCTGCACACTTCTATCTCTCAGTATGTAAAGAAAAGCTCTAGCCCATGAACAAAATATACTCTGAAGTATGAACACAGAGACACACACGCAAATAATTGAAAATATAACTAAAAAACACTTTTAGTCACATTTTTGAAAGTTCAGCACTCATATTATTGCAATACTTATACTTTAAATACATGATCAAGATGCCTATGAACAGGAAGAAAAATGCAGTGGAAGAGAATGGAAGACCGTAGGGAAATAGGAGAAAGAAGACATGGAAGGCAGACAGACATCAGACAATGATCTGGGTCAAGTATTGGGATAAGAAGAGGCACAAAATACCTTGTGGAGAAAGTGCCAAGACTGCCAGTGTATGTGGAGAGATACTCATGCATAGAGAGTCAGGCAAAATATGATGGGTAAAAAGTGACCAATGGAAAGAGAATTCAGGACAGGAGACAGTCAGTAAAAGGGCAGGAAACTTGGATTGTAAGGGCAGATGACTGTGAGAACTGAGAGACAGCAAGACAAGGAAGGCAAGATACCAGCATGGCTGAGTAGGGAATTATTGGTCAAGCTATAGGAAAATAAACAAAAGCATAGGCAATGCAAGCAGGGACAGGTATCCTGCAAAGAGTACAGGGATGAAATTTGATTGTGTAGGGATGGAGTGAGGAAGGCCAAAGCCAAAGCAAAGTTGGAATTCAATTTGGCAAAGTACACCAAGAATAACAAGAATGGCTTCTATGAGCATGTTAACCAGAAAAGGAAGGCCAAAAAATGATAAACAGAGATAAACAGGGGTGGAAAACTAGATATTCAACTACAGTTTTCATAGAATCACAGAATAACAGAGAGGGTGAGGTTGGAAGGGACCACAGTGGATCATCTGATCCAATCTTCCTGCTCAACCACAGTCATCCCAGAACATGAGGCACACGATTGTATCCAGGCAGTTCATGAATATCTCCAGTGGGGGAGACTCCACATCCTCTCTGGGCAATCTGTTCCAGTGCCCAGTCACTTGCACAGAAAAGTTCTTCCTCATGTTCAGGTGGAATTTCAGGTGGAACTTCAGCTTCTGCCCATTTCCTCTTGTCCTATGACATGTCACTACTGAGCAGAGCCTGGCTCCATCTTCCTGACACTCTCTCTTCAGACACTTAAACATTATGAGATTCCCTCTCAGCCATTTCTCCTTGAGAATGAACAGGCCCAGCTCTCTCAGCCTTTTCTTATAAGACAGATACTCCAGTTCCCCAGTAACCCTAGTTGCCTTCCACTGGGCCCACTTCAGGAGCTCAGTGTCTCTCTTGTATGGACACAGCATTCCAAGTGTGGCCTCACCAGGGCTGAGTAGAGGGGCAGGATCACTTCCTCTGCTTTACTGGCAGTGGTTTTCCTAATGCACCCCAGAACACCATCACCCTCCTTGGCCACAGGCAAACTGCTGGCTCATGGACAGCTTGCTGCCCTCCAGGACCCCCAGGTCCTCCCCTGCAGAGCTGCTCTCTCCAGCAGGTTGGCCCACAGCCTGTGCTGTTGTGTGGGGTTATTTCTCCCCAGGTGCAGGAACCTGCATTCTGCCTAACTTCCAGAAAGTTCTTCTCTTCCCATCTCTCCCATGAGATGCGTCACAGAAGCCTGAAAGGATTGGCTGATGTAGTTGCCAAGCCACTCTAATGAGATTTGAAAAGTCACAGCAGTCAGGTGAAGTTCCAGGTGACTGGAAAAAGGGAAATATTGTACCCATCTGTCAAAAGGGTAGAATGGAAGACCCTGGGAATTAGCCTCACCTCTGTGCCTGGGAAGGCCATGGAACAGATCTTCCTAGAAGCTCTGTTATGGCTCATGTAGAACATGGAAGTGATTTGAGACACCCAGAATGGCTTCTGCAAGGGCAAGTTCTGCCTGACCAACTCATGGTCTTCTATAATGGCTTGATAGCAATGACATGTAGAATAAAGGACAAACTACATTGTCTTTTTAAACATGGATGTGATCATTAAAAAATTCTTAACTATAGAATTAATCTTAGAATCACAGAAGTTGTTTTCTGAAAGAAAGACTGAAATATGTTGAACAATCTATGTCTCAAATACCCAGATAGTCCAGATACTTGTAGTATTGTTCCATGTATCTGAGAACAGGACAGAATCCAGAAGTGTAAGATAAAACCAAAGCTATGATTTTGAACATCTTGAAAGAAAATACTTAAAACAAACTAAAATGGTAAAATATGAAAAGGTGATATTTAAACAATAAGCAGCTGTAGAATACACCACAGTTTCTTTTCTTTACGAAACACTGCCAGAATCTCTCCACGTAAGGATATTTTAGCAGAACTGTACTCACCTCATTGCAATTACTGTACATGGATGGTAAAGATGTCTATGCTGTGGCTAAAGCTGAAGAAACAACTAAAAATTATTATGCAGCATACGCAACCAACTGCAAAAATGAGGAAGGGGTGATGTATGAGACCTTTGTTTGAAAAGACAGTAACACAAAACCTGGCAATCTCTTTGGGGTGTAAAATAAAGTCCAATAAGGCAACCACAGAAAGTTTCCAAATTTTAATTGCTAGATATTTACTATTCTGCTAGTTATTTCTAGCTTAATTGGCAACATTTATAAGTTTTCTTCAAGTTTTTTTAGCATCTTAGTAAGAAATAAGAATTTGAATAACAGGAATAATTTATGTAAGTGGGTAAGAACGAAAAGACACTTCCAGAAAATATTTTATGTGCAAGTAACTCTAAAAGCTTCAGAGGTGAATAGACTATATCGCCCAGTGATCCTACTTCACAAGACATTATATTTTCTCCTGAACAACAGCACATTAGGCATGCTGCGAAAATAAGCAGAGATACAAAACATGCACCACCAGAATTATTCATGTTGTTTGTCTCATAGTGCCTGCATCCACTTTCACACCCTTCCCTCTCAATTTCCTTACTTTGTTCTAGACTTTTTTGGTCTCCTCTCAGTTATCTATTCCTAGTGTATCATCTTCACAATCTTACCCATCTTTTTCTCACCTTATTTGAAAAGTTATTTGAAAAGAGGGCCATAACTGAACTTTATATTGAAAGAACCTCCAAAAAAAAAATGTATATAACTGTTCTGCTATGGGGTAATAAATACAATTATGGGGTCCACAAGGAGGTCATCCTACTGAGCCTCTGTGGAAAGTGGTGAAGGGGTACTTCCCTAAAGGCAGCCTGCAGAAGGTGGCTGTGTGCTCACTCACAGCATTAGGAGCATGGACACAGAGGATCCTCCTGATGCTGCATGGAGGGCAGGACTCCTCCTGGCCCCTGCTGGGCCTTGGCTGAACGCTACAGCCTCCAAAACACAAGCATAAGACTTGGAGTGGGTCTGCTGACAACAGCATGACTGCTCCAGTCCTACACCAATTAACTAACAGAAGCTGTAAAATTAAGCACGATGAAAAACCCCAAAGAAGTAAGTTTATAGCAGTTTCTTTTCTCTTTTAAACTTATTTCACTGCTTTTCTTATTTTCCCAGAAAAAGAACTGGATGCATGTTAAACCACAAGAACAATTGACCACAGCATAAGACAAGTTATACTTAGCTAATGCCAGGTTAATGATGAACATGAGCAAAATATTTGGGATTGGCTGAAAAAAATAAGATTGCATTGATGTTAATGTTGTATTAACCTTATAAAATAGGTGATTTGGGGAAGTTAAGAGTTTTTGAGTGATGAGTACTTAAACTTTCAGTTGAAATCCAATTTCATGCTAGGAGGTACTCTCTGAACTTATTATTCTGATTAATTTTTTTAAATTAAGGTCCCTCAAGAAAGGATCTTAAGTCAAAGATCCTCTCAGGGATAAAAAGATAAAGGAATAACTTCAGAGGACAAAATTCTGGGTGAAGGAAATAGACAATGCACTTTTAATGCAGAGGACCACTGCCAGCAGGGCATTACAGAGCTACATATTCCTGAGGGATATGGAAGAGGAAGGGAGAAGTAAGGTGGCAGTGCCTGATGAACATGATGAGCCAGTCATAGAACTGACTGCAGCCCTGCAAAAGTCAACAACTGGGTATTGAAATGGCAGATTCAAATAATAAAAATGTGGGGGAAATGTGGAATGTTACATATATAAAACCACTATTGTTACTGATGATCAAGGATTCTAACCAGTTTATAAGAATATATTTTAATGGCCATTAGTTATTAGTGTATTAGGACATATTATTGTACCACATGATAAATCTAGGAGTCTGCCTCATTTTAACTACCATGTATGTTCTGGTCCCCCCACTATTGACAAAAGGATGAAAGACAAACGTTTGAGAAGCACAACAATTGCAGGTTTGCAATAGCTTCCATAGGAAGTGTGCTAGGTGGATAAGGACTCTTCAGAAAAGAGACAACTGAAGAAAAAATTTGCAGAGGTCTTTAGTATTCTGAGTTACCAGAAGTAGCAGCAAAGCAACAGGGACCTCTCAATCTGTCACCATAAACATACATAGAAAAGATTATCTATATAAGCTCTTCAATTCCTTCACACTGCAGGTGTTTCTCAGATGCCAGTGAACAAAATATCCAGCAGGAGGCAGAGGACTGTAGCCCTTTGCTCTTGTCAACACTGAATCCAGTGGGAAAAAAAAATAGTTAAAGGGGGCCTTGTAGTTAACAAGAAGTGAAAACTAAACAATCCTTCTTTGTTTATTTCAAATTCTGGGTGTGAGTCTTCCCTCAAGATACATCTATTGAAATAAGTGTGCAACTTTCACAAACATATAAAAGAATAGTAACACACATAAGTGTTCAGCATTTAGATATTCTTTTAGTACCTTACCTATTTGCTCTTCTTCTCTGCTAGAAAATAACTGTTCTTTTGCTTGGGTTGGAAGAAGGTTAGCTATGACGTGAACCACCATTACCCCATTTGTGAAATTACTCATTCTAGATGTAAAAGAAATGTTTCTGCTCAGTACAAACTCAGTTGTTCAGTGTTTTTCTCGATTCAATTTGACTTGACTTGAATCTAGTTGACTCACTCTACTCTCTACTTTTCCCAGCATTTACATCCATTTAGCACTTGTGAGGCCACAGCTGGAGTAATGTGTCCTCTTCTGAGCTTCACAGCTGAGAGCTCTCTGTAGCTCACTGAGCTGAAAACAGTCCAGCAAAGGGCCACCAGTGAAGGAACTGGAGCATTGCACCTGCAAGCAAAGGCTAGGAGAACTGGGATTTATTACTCTAAAGAAGAGAAATACCTGATGGGAGGGTGCTGAGAGAACTGAGCCAGCCTCTTCTTAGCGGTGCTAAGGTGAGGGAATGGGCACAAATAAAAACACAGAAAGAATTTGTAAGAGCCTGACACAGGCTGCTCAGAGGTTTTGTGGAGTCTCCATCCTTGGATGGAGCCATCTGGACACAGTTCTGGGCAGCCTGCTCTAGCTGGCCATGCTTGAGCAGCAGGGTTGGACCAGGTGATCTCCAAAGGTCCCTGCCAACCCCACCCATTATGAACTTCATGACTCAGTTTTTTCATCTCTCATGTTTCTTACTGAACAAAGACTAATTAAAGAGCACAAGTGTGTGTGTGTACATATATGTGTTTGTATATGAGTATGTATGCATACACATCTACATTTATTATGACCACGAAAAATTTTCCTTGGTTCCTAATTATAAATAGAGATATTTTTATCAAATGGGACAACACTCCTGATACTGATCCAACAGTTTATTAGGTTTTCAAGACATCTGCCTGTAACTAAATACCTATTTAATGATTATTCTCATGCCAATCTGAGTGATAATATTATGTTGGTGTAAGATTATAAAGATAGAGGTTTGTGTCAATGATTTCTTTCTTTATAATTTCTGAGAAATTACCTTTCTAGCAAAAAAGACATCATGAATTATTGATATTGATTTTTATAATATTTTCCTTAATATTTAGTCCCATTATGAATTAATCTGAATTATTAATTGAAGGATTAAAATATATATATATGCATTACAGCAAGCCACATGAAGGACTTGTTTTTTTTATACAAGCTCAGAAATCAGCCTTTGCAAGAACAGGTACTGAGAGTGTCCTGGAAGAATTACTCTTTGGAATAGAAATGGCAAATTAATTTATCTCTTCACAATACATTTTCTTCCTCAGCATGAAATAAATGTATTCAATGATAGATCTGAAGTGTCTCACTCATATAATCTTGGGAAGGAGGAAACAGTGTCTTTGGACTACAGCAGTTAAACAGACAGAATAACATGACCTACGATGAGCAGTATCGAGAAATATTTTTCCTTGGGTGTTTGAAATTTATTCCCAGACAGCAGAAGATTTGTTCAAAATCTCTCTAAGCTATATTCAAGGGCTTTTGCTGCAGACAGATCTTCTAATTGCTCTTGACACAGCAAATCTCATGGCTACTGGCCACTTTTCTTCAAAAAGCTACATTCCTCTCAATATTTTTTGTCAGTTTCGGAGGCTGGATTTGGGATGCTACCTCCAGCTGACCAAAGCAAGCATGGTATGACAACTAAACATTAAGATAGTGTGTTAATCTAGATAAAGAAACCCTAGAAATAGTATAATAGTGCAACAGTGTACATATTCTCATTTTAATTTCCTTTAAGTCTATACACTTCAGCGTAACAAGCCTAATAGCTATTAAAAGAGAACAGAAAATTTTCCAAACATGTGAAAGCATTTGTAGGAAAGTCATTATTGTTACCATTACTTTTGCTAAAACTCTACTGGGACCACAGTCTTTTTATTTTTTTATTAGCTCTCTACAAATAGGATGTGAATTCCAGCATATACACTAATCAATACTTTCTCCTTCAGTACCCTGAGAAAATAAGGGATTCAGATGATATTTCCTTAAATGCCTTAAATGTCTTAAGAGAATGCCTATGCCATCTCATATGCCTTAAATGCTTATCAAAAAAAAAAAAAAAAAAAAAAAAAAAAAAAAAAAAAAGAAAGAAAGCAACTAAAGAACAACAAGAAGCCAAGCACATTCTCTCATTCCATCCCCAAATATTCACTTGGCTTCATTGCACAATTGGCTATTTTCCATTCAAAGATGTTCTGAAAGAGAGCTTATTAACACTTAAGGTCAGCTCTAAAGCTATGATGAAACTCAACAATTCACTTTTTCAAAATGTGTAAAACATTTTTAGCACTTTCAAAAAGTAATAAAGACAGTTGCTTTATTCTATGCATTAGAAGCCTGAAAAAAAGCTATTCATTTACTTCAGCGGGACTTAGATCAACTTCTCATCATTCATTAAAGCTGCTCTATTCTTTCATTAAATGTGGACTAGAGATTGGTTCTCTGTTTAGAGGAGAAAAATTTTGTAGTGGTTTATGCCATGATACTCTACAATTACATTGTCTTTGCCTATTTTTAATTGGTTGCATTTATGAGATAGTTGATATAATGTTTCCAAAAGACACTGGCCTCAATGAAGCACTTAAGTAAAATGACCAGATTTTCAAAATTTGCTTTTTAAACAGAGTTCCCAAGTACTGCAAGCTGCACTGTTTGTCAAAGAAAGAGTGTTCTGGTAGACAAAATATTTCTGTTTCTTTCTCTTTCTTGTCAACATGGCAAGCAAGAAGTGTCATTTATTCCAACAGAATACTTATATCAAGATTTGCCCTTCTCACCACTATAGTCAAGGGTTGTGCTTAGTCTGTAAAGGCATCTGAGGAGCCCCAAACAACACTGGTGTGGAAAATGTAGTACCAAAGGAAATGGGGACAGGGATGTGGGATTGCAGCTTCAAAGCAGAAAGCTCAGGAGAAAAAAAAATCTGACCTGGTCTCATTGCTGGGTTTAGATAATAGTTCTGCATTAGCCACATTACAGAATACCATTTTCAGATCCCTCTCAGATGATCTCAGTTCACAGATTTGAGATGTCAGAAATGGGGTAAGACCATTCTGAATGAATCATCTTGCTGCTGAAACATCAGGGGGTGATAAGACAGCTTGGAGAGTCAGCTAAGATGTATTTCTGAGAAAGCAAGGCATGACAGCAAGTATCTGCAACTATCCCTGTTGAACATTAGAAATATAATTTAACAAGAGAAAATTGGGTTTCCCAGCACAGATTGAAATAAGCAGATGAACAATGACTTTACTTCCCACAAGACTTCAATTACTCAAACTTAAACAAAAACAAATTCACAAATGCAACTGGAAGACTAAGAGTCATAGTTCTAGTGCTGAATCAACTTAACAAATCTAGTGGTGCAACACCAATGGAGTAGCTGTTGTTCTAATAGCTATATTAAACCTCTGAGCATAATGAAAATGGCTTTGATATTTCCATAAGGCAGAGTAAACTCAGACTGAGTACTATGCTTTAAACCATTAACAGTATTGTTGCCTTCTTGATGATTAGTTTGTGTTTGGAGTAATTTACTATATTTTGCACTAGAAAAGGAGAAATTATGCTTTAGGGAAGGAACATTTCTTCTTATTTGTCCCTTTTTGGAAATGGAGAAGTTTATCTGGCCCTTAACATAGTTTTCAAATTTTGTTGCTCTCCAAACAGGTTGAAGTTGCAAATTATCATTCCTGCATTGGGCAGGCTAAATTCTGCTCTAGAACAGATACATACAATCCTCAATTTAGCTAACTTCCAGGGCTATTCCGTATGCATACAAAGGGACAATTTAGTCCTCTTCAGCACCTTTTTATATCTCCTCATAAGAGAATTCATTTGTCCAACGAAGCCAAGAAAGTGAATAGATACATGTAAACAAATTAGTAATCTTGTGTCTCCCTTAGCTGGCCCTAAGGCAAGGCCCATATGCTTTAAGCAAGGTCCGTGTGAAATGTTACATCTCCTAAGCGTTTTCGAAGGCTACTTAACTCTCCATCAGCATCCCGTGAGTGAATGCAGAGCGCATTATGCAGAGCATTAGCTGGGCACCTGACATGGGGGTGGTCTCAATCTGGAGTCTCATCTCCCAGACTAGCATAGGATGCAAGTGTCACAGAGGCAATGTGCTGAGCTCCCAGGAAAGCTGAGAGAAAGAAGGGACTTATGCCCCTAGTGATCCCTGCGTGCAGAGAAGGAGCTGGATCTCTGGTGAGAAGGATGGCATGAGACAAAGCCTAAAAAATGAAAGGATGTAAAGACATGAATGACACAGGCGACGAAGGATTTGGCAGGGTTCCAGCAAGGATTTAGGATATCTCAAAGGAGAAGGAAAGGGTGAAGAACAAGAGGAGGGGGGAAGCAAGAGTCTGATTTATACCAACAGAAATAGGAAATTCAGCTAAAAGGCTGACAATCTGTTATCTGCTTATCACTCTGCATAGATATTTCAGTGGTATCGGGCAGTAGAGAGTGTCAAATTCTGTTCATGCTGTTACACCCACACACAGCTCAGTAGGTTAAGACTGGCGTGTTCTAGCTTAATTGTGCCTGAGTCAGTCCATGCACGTACTTTTGTAAGGTACTTTTTTCTTTACAGTTTTCTTTTCTTATTTTTATTATCAAGATCAAAAAGGGCACATAGAAGAGAAGACAAAACCACAAAGTTGGTAGGATTTTATCAGGTCCAAATTAAACTGTTAGTGTGTTCCCATCAACAGACTATTCAATGGCACTTGAATGCCAAGCTCTTTCCAGGGCTTTACACTCTTACAAGGTGCTGACTTCCTCTGACAGAATTTGCTGATCAGTGCTTCATAGCACAGGAGCAGCATCCACTGCACTTAACCCTTATTGCCAAACAGCAGTTGTGATCAGGAGCCATCAGTGGAACACAGTAAGGCTTTTCACATGACAAATACCACCGATGGAATGCTGGCCTGCATTTCAAATATAACAATACAGCTCTATTACCATGGCATAGTTACAAACTGCATCAAGTAGCAGCCTCCTGTTTGTGTCCACACTTTGGGTGAGTAGCCACCAAGTTCAGAAAGAAGGCAATGTTCAGTAGCAAAAATAAAGGTGTTAATTCTTCAGGTTCAAAGTGTACCTGTAAATGGGAAGTGCGAAGAGAGAGTGAGAAGGAGGAGGTATGAACTCTTTACATCTATACTGGAATTTAAAAGCCCTCATTCCTTTTTAAACCAATGATTTCCATCAAGGAAAAAAAAATGCAAGTTCCATATCTCTTTTACTTTGTTCCAGAAGTTTTGAGATACAAGCAAATAGGAGAAAAAAGAATCACATCTGAGGCTTTGTTAAACAGAGAAAAAAATAATCTACTGCAAATTCAGTTGCACCTGGTGAACAATAAAGAATTAAAATCTCTTTTTTTTTCTAAATTTCAGTTTGCCAGTTGTACTTGTCCTTTGTTCTACAAATACTGAAATGGATGTATCTGGAGTAGGAAAAGAATGTGTTACACACTCCCATTACAGGAAGACACTATATATAGTTTATTTGACAAACTACACTGTATTAAAAGGGAAGATGTATGCTGCAAGGCCAGAGATAGGCTCAGGCTGCTGATCTATGCCTTTGTGATATACTAATGACAACAGGAGTTTGCAGGAGCCTCTATTAGAGAGAAAGTAGTTCAAATAAAGAGCACCACCTGAACCTTTCTCAGACACAAGGTGTCTGAACCTACCCTAGCTGATGAGCAATCAAATGGATTTCATGGATGTTTCAGTGCTGATGAAAAATCTTTATTTTCCTGAATATTTCTTAATCTCTCCATAACTTCAGTTGAGGAGTTTAATGCTAGTCTATCAATTCTGGCAAATATTTCTCATACACACTCCCTGTTATAGAGAATTAATTTTACAAAAGAAAATATTCTGTTTCATTCATAAGTAGTCCTACAGATATTGCAAGTTTCCTACCTAATGAAAAAATAAATTTTCCCTTAGACTAACACAGCTGAAAGAAGTATTCTCAAGGGTTAATTTTAACAAGTGAGTTGAATTTGCCTAAACTGCCTTTATTGTTAATGGGTAGAAAACTACTTCCCTAGAGAGTTAATTCAGCAGTTTCCTGGCCCCAAAGAGCCTGTCTCTCTTTGTGGTTCCTGGAGGGAATCTGAAGAGACTGGACAATGTTAACCTTTCAGAGTGGTACTTTCCATGCAACACATGAAAGGGTTTGTGGTTTTTCAAGGAACAATTTGGAATGACAAAAATATGAATTAAATTTTGTCAACTATATACTTTGTGTAATAAAATAATGGGATATTAGCTACTTATAATAACAAAGCAAAATGGGGAAGGAAAAAGTGTCCATTTAGGTTAGATTCCTGTTTTCAGAAGGTTGCGTATTTTTTAATTTCTAAAACAATCTAAATACAAACCAAGCAGAGTTTGTGGTACAACTTTTTCAGGATTTCAAAATAACTTTGTGCTAATTGATAGCAGCTGCTGTATGAAAGGAAAAATCCCATGTACCAGAAGAATTTGATATACGGATGGGAAAAGAACAATAATGTGTAAAATATTTCCTAAAGAGCATGTTGAAAACTTTTTTCTTGAGGTTCTTGAGGGAATGAAAAGTAGGAAGTGCAAAATCTGAGAAAACTGAAGCATACAGACACAGAGAAGACCCAGAATACCAGTCAGTGTCATCTGTGTTATCCTGAGCAGCAAAATGACATCCCAGCAACCTTCAAATTTTCTGAAGGAACAAAATCAGATGAAAGCTTTTGGACAGTGACTAGGCAGCCAGCCTAAACAAGAACAAACAGGGTTCCACAGAGGGGTTTTGTGCTGGCCTCTGATCCACCAGTAATGAATCAAGTCTTTTTTACAAAGCTTATTTTCCATTGATGACCTCTGTCTCTTTCCCTCTGTCCTGTTTCAGGGAAATACAAAGAGGAGGTGTAACATCCCCCTCCTAAACACAGGGAACTGTGTGGAGGTGTCTTCCTCCACCAGTGCTACCCTCTGCCTTCCACCAGATGAAGAATAATCTTCAGCATGTGCTGATTTCTTCACCTCTTACAGGCCTGACAAATTTAGAGAACAATCTCTTTCCCAAATCCCTAGCACTCTATTTGCATGGGAAGCAACAGGGATATATCTAGGAGAGATGATAGTGCCAGTCATTTAGTAAATACTTTTTCAGATGCTACCACACCACTGCAGACCATTGCGTGGGTGGCTGACATTTACTTGAGTTTCTGGACATGAATTCACAGTTTGTGAACAGATTGATCAGTTTCTGTTTGTTAATATGCCTAATCCCTGCATGTTCCCAGTTTCTATGCTTCAGTACCTCGGTGTACAGGAAAACAGAATTACTTTGCATGAATGCTCTAATCTCCAGATCCAGAGTGTAACAGGACCACAGAAATTCTACCTTGCTGCAAGCATTAGTTACTGGACCAGCAGTTTATTTCACCTGAAGTGAATTCAAAATGTGATCTGTAAAAGCTTGATCTTTGCTTGAACAGAATTAGAATCAAGCAGTAACTTGTTTCCCCACATTTAAAATAACAAGCATATTAAGTTAATTTCTTGTTTAAGAATGTCTTCTGGGATCAAATTTAAATCACCTCTTTTTAATAAAGACAGAGATCTATTTACAGGCAAATGTCAGTAAGAGGAAGAAGCATTTCAACATGTTTAAAAACCTATTCAAGAAGTTTTCATGGAGAAGCGCAGGGAGCCATAAACAAGAGGGGCTGTAGCTGGATACCATTATAGGATCTGAAAAGATTATTCCTTAGAAAACATGACCATAATATGATTATTTTTCCATGGATTGGATACAGCTTTTGGCATTATATCTTTTCCAAAGATGTAGTTAACTTTCTTGGATTTTATAATAATGACGTATGACACAATGTCCTCTGGGATTAATCACAAGTATTTTTAAAAGATGAGGCTTCGTTATATCTTTGTTCTTTATATCTTGGCTTTTGTTAGCGCATTTTAATTAGTATCTGGTATCTGCAATAAACAGTAAACATAAAGAGCTTTGCAAAAATGTATTAGACTGTTTGTTTTCACACTCTAATGCATATTTGCACAATTTTACCATGAAAAAAGGAAAACATGCTAAGCTCTTGGGCTCTATCCCAAATGTCCTGGAATAGAATCCGGAAATTACTAAGAATGAAACCAAACCACATCATATTTCAGTAATTAACCTAAGAAAAGAGGGCACACTCTCTATGTGAAAGATAGTTTTGTGGAAGGCATTTGTAAAGAAAAGAAGCTTCTAGAAGAGACATGCAAGAAACTATTTAGAATATGATTTAATTTTCTTTGACCAGGTAAAAACTTGATAAATGCACTGAGGTTACAAAGTTTTTTTTTCTTTCACAAAAGTTGAGAAAATATTTATCATTTATTTCTCATTGCAGAAACAGAATGTGTCTAAATGAAAATTGAGAATAAAAATACAGTCTGAAATTCAGTACAGTACCATTTATTTTACTAGTTACACAGATGTCAAAAATACAAAAGAACAACTTTTGGAATCTGCAGAATAAGTGAATTTACAGTGGATGGAAAAAACAGATGCTGACAACAAACAGCCTTGGATGCAGGGGACTGGATAAACGGACTTCATTGTAATTACATGTATACTGATTTGAAGAAAGTTCTGGGGATTAATATTGCTTTTGTAATGCACTATAACAACATATTAAAAAAAAAACCCACTCAGAACTGAAAATGCCATTTGTCAAAGACAGATGTACTTTCATTTCAAAGTATTCCTATCAAACTCTATCAGAAAACTTGAAAGGTTTAAAATGTGGCTCTTGTGAACAATTGGTATTGATATGACACCTTGATAGTATTTGAACGTGACACAAAAGTCATAAAAGTATATAAGCAATTGTAAGGTGTAAAATGATTTTTTTCCCACCAAAGCTAGGCTTTAATGTGTTTCCAAATAAAACACAAGATTAAGTAATTTATTTTGTCATATGATTTATTTATGGGCTGAAACACTGTAAACAACAGATAAAAGATACAGACTCAGATGTCAAAGTAAAAGATGAAAATCATTACATTTTATTAGCAGAAGATATATAAAAATGCCAAAATGAACTGTAAAGAGTGGGAAAGTGTTATGCTCAGAGGTCCTTCAGCAGAGTTGCATTTGTTTTTCCCACCTCCCCTAAAGGGGAATAATAGCTCTGAATTTAATTAAAAATCTATTTTTTAAGATTAAAGTAATGAAAAAGTTAAAAGACTGGATCACAAAGAAGAGTAACTGTGAGGATCTCAGGGAATATGAACTGATGAACTCCCTTATATTTTATTTTCTCTCAACTATTTGTGGGAGGATCACTACTGTTGCATAGGAATTGTTAGTCCTGGATAAAAGCAAGGATTTTATAAACCAATAAATTTTTCATTAGTTTTACATAAATTTTAGTAGCAATAGTTTAATTCCTCTCAAATTATTTCAATCAGATGAGTTGCTGCTGAATGCAACATTATACATTATATTAACTGGGGCATTTAGAAACCTGGTTCCTAACCGTGCAGCAATGCTTGAGGCATTGTTTGCCATACATTTTTTCTTAACATGTAAAATAAAAATAAAGCAGACGAGATAATGAGAATGAAACTAAAAAGGAATTTTAAAAACTTCTAACCACTGAGAAAATAGGAAAATCAAAACTGACTATTTAGACACTTCTTGTATTTTTTAGCAAATTTAAATGCCTAGACTTTTTTCAGTCCTCATAGAAATAAGTCACAACTGTTCTGAAGTGATTTCTCATCCTTAAACTTCACCTGTCCTTTTCCTCAGGCTGCATATTCCAAAAAAAGGCTGGAAGAAATAACCATGTTGCATTTGTTATAACAATTTCTGAGCCTGGACTTGGAAAAGTCAAAGTGGTACACTGCAAGTACATTGGTGGCACATATGACATCTCAGAAAAGCTCAGATAGGGAAAGAGAATTTCTCAGATCATTCACAGCCACTGAAGGCCTGTAGGTCAAGACCAATCTCTTCTTCATCCAGGTATCTGGTAACATATCTTGAGAACTAAACATAAAGTAGTCTTATGCAAAGCAGACACAGAATCTAGTCCCATTTAAGCTAATGGTTTTCAGGGCAGCTTCATCCGGAGCATGTTCTGCAAGTGCAATTCAAAGATGATGAAAGTTTGAAAAACCACGGCTGGGGGTATTTATGAAAGAAGCAGTAGCAGACTTCTTTCTTGCAAAGTGCTGTTGGTTATAAACATCCACTGCTCCTTGCCCATCCACACCACTTGGCCAGGTTCAAAGAGAAAAGGATAAGGTTATGAGAAAAGAACCAGTATTAATCTTTAAAGAATAGTTCCATTTCAGGGGGTGCATTCCAATATTTACAGGTCAATGCTGGTTGATTCCTACCAGAACTATTACTCATTATTCGAATTTCAATAAAACTCATACACTAACCTTCCCCTGCTTCCCATTTTGTTTCTGTCAAAATCATGGAATGGCACCCAAAAGTCTGTATATAGAGCTTTCCAGTGCCAAATAAACCAAGCATATCTTTTTATGCTGTATGGTTTATAATTTTCTTGATCCTGACTTCAATGGAAATGCTGTGTGTGGAAGGATGACAAGATTGGGCCCCGAGGCAAGAGCTCTGTAGAATAATGTGTAGGAATGTTATTGTTGGAATTCTAAGAAACATCATCTCCTAATTGGGCCAAACCCAGGCCATCTTCCTCATGCCAGTAATCAGTGAAACTACTCATATTAGTAAAGAGAAAAGCTAAAAATTACTACAGTTGACTTGAAAAGAGTCTATATTTTGGGGAGTCTTTCTCTGTTTTCTAGAGGCAGTTGTACTAATGCCATCTAGTTGGCAGTGGGAGGTGGTTTCCTAACTCATTAATCCCATGATACAGATAAATGGATTGGTCTGATCTTCCATTTCTAGTGAATATTTTGTTCATGAATAAAGAGAAAAATTGCTACCTGTGTTCCAGAGAGGTTAAGAAAAGTGTGGTTCCATAGTGCCAAAACAGGCAATTTGTAATGATTGCTACCCGATGTTTAGCACACATCACACTAAACATTGCTTATTTTCATGAGCAGTAAATTCATCATTCATAAGATTAAAATTTATGTACCTAATCAGATAATTTCAACTTTGACCATTCTCAAAGAAATGCTTTTGCCAGACTGCTTGAAGACCTTATAAAAGTTCCTGGTAACTTAATGTGATTTTTTTGCTATTAAGCAACATATTTTGGACACAAAAGGAACACTCTGTTACCATTCCTTGTCCATGGAGTACTTTTTATTGATAATTTTATAAGCAAGCTTAATGGAGTGAGGTGGGGAAGAAGACAGAAAGATAAAAATAATGAGAACACAAAGCAGTAACAAATTCTGAAACTATATTGCTTGATGTACCCTGAGAAGCTCAGAAATACAAGTGTTTTCCCTATGAAATTTGTCCTCTGTTTGCCAAACATTTTAATTTGTTGTTTTTCTAGCACAGAAGAAGCCAGCATGGTTTTGCCTTTTCCTTGCATTTCTGTTGGTGTGTTAAATTCATACTATTATATTTGTAAAGGTGTCAGCAGCAATGTGCACAGCTCTGGAAACACAATTGCATACTAGAAAATTGCCATGTAGTCCACCTATTGCTTTTATTAGTATGAAAGGCCTGTTGCTTGTTAATTACACACCACAGTGCATGGAACAGAGAGAAGCTGGGCAGGCAGTGAACATGCTGAGCCACACCGTCCCTCATGGTGTGAACAGGAGAAGAATGAAAAAATGCACCAAAACTCTCTTCTAAAATAGAGCAGCACAAACTCCACCCAACATCCCCATCAGCACTGCGTTTGTTCTGTGCACGGAAATCAGTTGGTGTTGCAGTGAGTGAGGAAGTGTCAGTCTTGGAAGGGGAGCCTTTACTTCCACGCAGAAAAAGCAACAGCACTCACCCTTCCAGACACCCAACATGCAGCCATTTGCTTGTGATCACATTTTGTGGAGGGACAAAACTCTGCACACCAGACTTGCTGGTTCATTGAGCTGCATCTCAGAATGGAGGAAACCTTCTCACAAACAACTCAGTTGGCCAAAGCAGGCAGATTGTGGCTCAGCTCTGAAGATCCCTCAGTTAACCCCAGTGATCACCTGGCTCAGGACAGCAAATGGATGTACAATGAAGGGTTTCTCATGCTTAAAAAATGAGGCAGGAGGTACTATTCAAACATGGTGACCATACAAAACTGAAAAAAGCCATAATGGTTAAATGGGAAAAGAGATGCTGCCTGGAGAGGAAAGGCTCATGGGATGCTTGCTTAACATTGATTAGAAGCTTTCAACAAGTATGGGAGATCCACACCAGTAAATTAGCTTTCCCCCTCTCTCTCCACTCACTGAACTCCAGGCATTTCAGTGGATCCTATGGTTTTTTAGGTCATTCTACCTCTCACAGAGCTCAATTTCAAGTTTTAAGCAAATTACAGAAGGAAACATTTTGAGTATAAAACAAGTAAAATGCAGACTTGCTGCACAGGCTACAAAACCATGAAAAGATTTTTTTTTTAATATGACCATCAAGACAATAGCTAAGAAAAAGAAAGCATATACATAAGAGACATATTACTGATTATGAGAACAATAAATCACAGACACAGTGCACCAGCACTTAACAGCTGAAGACAGTCTATGGAATAGCACCTAGCCACAAAAAGACAAGCTTGAAACTTTAAAGCACAGAAAAATTTACCTTATATAAGCTATGCTTACTCCAGGGTAGTCACCCTACACTGCTATCACAAATGGGTGTGCTTGCAGATGCAGTAATGACTGTGAACATTTTACTCTCATCTCTGTCACTACTCATTCACTTTGTTTTTTACACATATTATTACTTTGCATTGATTCTAGACAAAGGAGAAAGCAGAAGGACTATGGCTTTCAAAAGTTTACAAGAGGCTGTACCTAGATTTCCACACAAAGACCTGGAACCAGATTCCTCCACAGTTATTAAAATGCTTTATATTTCTTTTTGTGACTTTGTCCAAAACAAACAAGCACGTAGAAACCTGTACATATCACCTCCTAACTGGCACAAGCACCTGACTGTAGTTTTGTGGCATTTTTTTTAATCTGTTTTTTATCTTATTTTCACTCCAACATAAAATGTTCCTGCTCCACAAGCAGAGCTCTTAGGCAGCATGTAATAATACAGCTGAATAATACAACTGCAGAAGCTCATAGCAGTATATTAATGTGTGCAGAGTTTAGTTTCCTTTAACTCATGGCTATTTTCTAAATTCCTGTATGCATTATGGTCTCTATAAAACTCCAGAGAAAGGAGCCTTAAATACTGCACAAAGCACAAAAGGGCTAGAAGCCTTATCAGATCACAAAGCAGCCCCACACAGCTCTGTACCATCACAGAAAAAATACCCATAAAAGTTCTTCTCCTTCTCTGTCAGTTATGGCCATTGGAAAGGGGAGGATGACACATTAATCCCAGAAATTTCAAAACAATATCCAAGAACCAAGTAGCTCTCTGTGGAAAAATACCTGCATCATATTGTTGTAACTGCTATCCTCCAGGCACAAAAAACATTGTTGAGAGGCAGTAAACACCAGAAAAAAACCCAACAAATAAACAAACCAACAACAAAACTCCACTAAAGCAAAACAGAAAACCCTAAAACACAAACCCAAAAGACAAGAGAGCTTGAAAGAGATTGGGAAAACTTCTTTCCTAGCTGCTCTGAGAAAAAGCAGTTCAATCAAATCAATGACAATGAAAGAAGTGTTTTGATTTTTTTTTCAAATTAACATTTAAGGTAAGTCATTTTATCAGCCTTTTAACTGATGCTTATTTTTCCACCAAATTACACAGGACAGGCTGGTTAAACAAACACTTTGTTAGTTTACCTTTAAATATGAAACTTACATCAGAATGACCAAGTCCAAAGCAGCCTTTGAAATGAATAATGCCTTAATCCTTCTGTGGCTATATTTTATCATACACAACTTATTTGTCCATGTTCATCTCACTCTGCTTTGATATTTGTAATAATATGGATTCTTAGTACAAACCTAATTCTGCCATCAAAAGTGTAAGAGAACAAAGTTGCTATACTAATAATTCAAACAGCAAAACTGTTTGGTAAAAATACCAAATGGAATGAGAAAATATTATATAGTTTACATTTAACCTTAGCTAAATTTCTCCTTTGTATGGAGAATTAGTTGCATCTGCAAGTAATTATAAATGCACTTATTGCACAAATCTACTTCATACAACAGTGGGGTGGATTCTCATTTCCTTCATTTAAAACATAGATAAACAGACAAGCACAACATTTCATATAAAAACAGAGTGAATTCCAGTTATAATGTCCATCATTGGGAGATGCAGTGAAGGACTCTAATTATCTCAGGAAGTTGCAGTCATCATGAGACTTAAACTTCATGGCTTCAGTGTGCTTTCAGGAACACTGTACTTCTGAAGGAGTTCTTCTGCTTGCATTTCAATATAAAAAAAAAGGTGACAATTTGTACTATGCATGTGTAATAGTAAACTGGCAAGAAACATTAGGTTCATCTGAAAGTTGTTGAAGGTTTGTACTTTGTATACTAAATACAAATACAAATGTATATAAGAATATAAATTAAATAAATTATTTTAAGACTTAAATTTTTAAACACAAAGATAAGCAGCATTATTTTCTGAACCTTTGAGTAGCTCTACTGACCCCAATGAAGCAAGTTCAGACTCTTTTTCTGTGGAAAATCAGCGTTGCATGAGACGTGGCATTTTTTTCAGGGAAAGAAAGCCTGTTTGGGAGGAAATTGAGAATTAAAGTGCATGGATTCTTTTCATCTGATCACATACCAGTGAAATAATAGAGATAATTCAAATAGAGGAGAATAAAAATGGTTTGCATAGGAGATTCAATACTCTATTACTTAAGGATAAAGAATTTCTAATAGCCATTAAAAGGAAAATCAAGGAATATATAAATTTTAATTTGGTCTCTGCTTCATATCATAGTGTACTGAAGGCTTTCAAAGTAATTTTTAGAAGCTGGATTTTAGGTGTATGTCATGAAATTAGGAAATGCCAAAGGCAAGAATAATTGGAGCTATTAGCAAAGATAACAATAAAAAATTAGAACATCAAAAATCCCATAGTAAAAAGCTTATGTAGAATTGCTACAGATTAAGGCACTATTGAATAATATTGCTGTTAAAGAAGCCAATTATTTTTATAGACCAAATAAATTTTTCTATGATAATTCATATAAAACTGGTAAATGGTTAACTGCCTTAATAAAAGGGGAAGAGAAATCTCAACATAACAGCGATTTATACAAAACAAGGGGTGATAATGAACAAGAAGAATTAGGTACGTGATATCTCCAGGGCATGTTATGAGACTATATAAATCTGAAACTTCTGAAGATGATATCCAAAATTAGGGACTGAAAATGCAGAAATTGAATGTTATGCATCTTTTCCTTAACACAGGAAAAAAGAGGTTGGTTATGGTCCAAAAGACATTGGGAACAGTTAGACCTCAGTGACCCTAGGCAAAAATGGCTGCCCATCAGATTTTTTTAATGCAGTATTGGAAGTACTTGGGCTCTTCAAGATGCATATCTTCTAATTTTCTTTCAAATGAAGCTAAATAGTCCCTATCACATTACTGAAATAATTCCTGTTTTGAAACAGAAAAAAAGGTCTTCAGGATTGTTCAGTTGCAAGCCCTTTTCTTCTCATTTGTGACAGTATCAAAACGTTTAGTCAGTAGAAAAAGAAAGGTAGCAAGAAAATACTAGTGAAGACCTGGTTTCAATAAAAAAAATACTCCTACCAGAGAACACTAATAGGGTATTTAACATTAGCACTATTTCTTCACAGAATATTTTCTGCTCACATAACTGGTAGCTGCAATAACTACTGAAAGACTGCATGACCAGCAAAATTGGTAAGGGTGAATAGATTTGTTTGAAACAGTGATTTGAAAGGGCAGTTCTTGAGACCAAAACCTCGCTTTGAATTGAGTCTTCAAACTCAACCTTTGTTTCAAAGAAACATTTATCAGATGGGATAGCCTCCCCAGAGCTCTCACAATGAATTTGTCTTTATTTATGAGTAAAACTGAATTTAATAGCTAATCCTACAGTGATCTCAGTAAGTGAAGATTCAGTTTTATTCATGTCTTCTTTGCCTGATACCACAGGCAAAAATGGGTTGGTTCTTCAAAGATTAACTTCATTTGGTTATTTTCCTATTGTCCTGACCCAATCTGTTTTGTTAGAAAGAACAGACTTGGTGAATAAGCTGTTTGTTCACTTAGCATTTGTTATTCAGAGACAGCGACATTGCAGGAATACCAGTGTTCAGGTGCCTTCCTTCTAACTCACCTACCTCTCACTCATGGTACTTTAAAAAATTCTGTTTCAGCTTATGTAAAATTTATGATGAGAACAGGATATTTGGTCTAATATCCAGCTCACTCCAATTGACCCATGTTCTTCTGCTTAGGATGAAATTGATAGGCAGGGAGAACCAAGCACATTGTACAAATTTAAAACCTTTGATTTCCTTCTTTTTCTTTCTATTTTCCTTGAAAAAATCGTGTGCCTGGGGAATTCAAAAGCAATAGTGTCCAAGATTAGGATAGGAACACACAATGGAGACAGGTTGCAACTAAAAGATATGAATTTACACCTGTCTAGCTAAAAAAACTACTTTGTGTGGTCTTTGAACTATCTGACCTTGATTGCTAATGTTACAGGTTGATGTTTGTATTTTTGTTTGGTTGGGGTTTTTTTTGTTTGTTTGGTTTGGTTTTTTTTTTTTTTTTTTTTTTTTTTTTTTTTTTTTTTTGTTTTGTTTTGTTTTGTTTTGTTTTGTTTTGTTTTTTTTGTTTGTTTCTTTGGTTGGTGGTTTTTTTTTGTGTAGACTTGGTAACTTGGTAAAGATAGGCAGAGGGATTACAGAAAGTCATAGAAAACATTAATATTGCTTTATCCAGGTCTGAGTCTCTCCTGAAGAAAGCCTGCCCTTCAATAGGAGAATGGCTTTTGGTTTCCAACACTTGTAGCAGGGATAGTTGCATCTCATTGGACAGCTGGCACAATAGTAGATACCCTCAAGATTTATGATAATTTAGCACCATGGGGACTCTACTAACTGCTCATAAGACTGCAGTTGGAATTATTTGATTTCAATAACAGTTGCAGACTTGGCCTTTAATCCAATTTTCAGTGTGCTGTTTTATTTCTGCCTCATCCAGCATGGTGTCAGAAATGCAGGATCAGGTCCTTCAAATTTGCTTACTGACTGCTAATAAAACTCAATGCAGAAATCATGGGTTTGAAGTCAGTGTTTAACTAAGGGCACAAGACAATTTTTCTTACTGAGAGACATTTAAAAAATGTTGAATGGTTTGACTTCTTGTGATCTCAAGAAAATTTTCATTTTAAATGGTTTCAATGAACAAGGCATTCAGAAAGGAAGAGCAAAGCAAAAAAAAAAAACAAAAAACAACCTTTGTCTTCTTTATGCATTTAAAAAAACCAAACATATTAGAATTTTTTTGGAAGAAAATCACGTGTGTATGCGGTCAGGAGATATGTTTCATTTACCTGGACATCTTTTTCTAGTATAAATTTATGATCCATAAAATTTGGAAGGTTTTGTGATGATGGGAAAGTGACTGACATAGTTACATGAATCAAGAGAGTAGCTTGAAGGCTGGGAAAAGACTGTGGGTTTTTCACAAAGACTGTGCACACCAACATTTTTTCATGAAAGAATTCTGTGACATTGAAGTATGAGGAATCTGCACCAACCAGGTACTTTGCACAGAGAGAAGGGAAGGGAAAAAATTAAAGGAAAAACAAAGCACACTATTTGAAAGAGAAGTTGTCCTACATTTGCCTAGCCCATTCCTGATTTTAGAGACCAAAACAGTAGTTGAAAGCCATTTTCCTTTTCCCAATCCCCCATGAGACTAAATATAAAATTGGAGGACTGGTTTAGATTTGTTCTCATTAGTATTGATCAAAACCATAGCTTAAATAACTATTGAGACAAAATATACCAGTGCTAAAGTTTCAGCATTCTCCTTGCTCAGAAATGGTTCTAGAGATCAAGTGTTCCCATGACCAAAATTGCAGAGAACCCCCGGCAAATCCATAGATCATTCATTTTTCTAAATAATCCAGAACTCATCTTTTCTTTTCTGTTCTTCACTGCAGATCCTTGCAGACATTCACTCTTGTAAATAGTGAAAAAAATACAAAAAAAAAAAACAAAAAAAACAAAACCCAAAAAACAAAACAAAAAAATTAATTGTGTTTAGAATTCTAGATCTTGAAGAGGTTTTCATCTATCAGTTTTGGGAAAGATACAAGCATTTTAATTCATTACTTCAAAATTGTTACCATTTAGAGCCAAGGCAAAGAGGAGTACAGCCAGGTTTACATTCTCCAGTTTATTCCTTGTTTGTGTTCTGCCCCCCACATGCATAGACAAGTGCTGTTAATATTTTATGTATAGATTTGCTCCTGCAGAAACTACCTAAGATCAAGAGGAAATATAAAAAGCTGTTGAAAAAGACTAGAAGTATAGAGAGGAACTACAGTAATTGCCTTCAGTTGCCTTCATACTGGCAAGGTGAATTTTTTAAACTGCCTTCTCTGGCTCACTTTAAACACTAGAAATGTTTACTCAGAGAGGAATAGGGCCAGTTGCCGCAGTTCACTCTGAGGGAAAAGAAGAATTACAGAGAGGACAGAAATAAGACAATCTTCCCCTGGTAGCATTGCATAAAGTGTTCTAGAGGAAACAGTTGCTTCATCCCTTCTCAATCTCTCACTGGTTATTACACTGAAATGCACCCCAGACAATCACTATCATAATGAGGTTAACGGATATGATAAATTCAGCAGAAGCGTTCTTTGTTTTTGATTGACTTCGTGGCTGTGAACTCCTAAATTCATCCTTCCCACACTTTACTCTGTGATTGACAAATATTTTCTAGGACTAATCTGAATATTCATTGACACATTTAAAGCTTTAGTGAAATCCTTGAATAAAAATTGTGGCAATAAAAAGTAATATGATTTTGAAAACACCTCAGAGAGGGAGTTCCTTCTTTTTCTAGGACACCCCTCTGGTGAAGAAGCATGCTGCTACATCAGATCACCAGAGAAGAGAATATGCTCGAGCTGTGTACATTTTGCAGAGCTAGAGGGCAATTACTCTGCTGTTGTTTGGCCCACACAAACAGGGAAAACCCAAAAATTTAAACCACATTTTCAATGCTGTAAGATGGAAAAAAGAGTGCCATAAACAATTGGTACTATTCACTGTATGATATTTCACTCATTTCATATTGCCACTGTCCCTTTTAAGAGCCATAAAAATCTTAACAGTTGTGCTGCTGTAGGGCTTACACTTAATTGTTACAAAAAACAAGTGGGAGTCAGTGTAATGAAAGAGGTGCTCCTGCCCTAAAACTCCTTCAGGCACTAAATTAGAGTTCTCCAAAATAGGGCATGGATTAGAACTACCTTTTCTACTTACCAGGGGAGCAATCATTTTCAGCATAAACAAAAGTCAACATGCATTTTTTCACCTGTCCATGGGGATATTATTTTATTAAATAAATTCTGGAAATATAAAGATCAAAGTGAAAATGAACACTTTTTTTTTTTTTTTCCTGTAACCTTGCTTCTAACTTCTACCTATACTGTACCTGCACACAAGCAACAGTTTGACAGCCCATTATTCTTATCAATGCAAGCTGAGGGAATCTTCTGCATCAAGAACTGAACAGCTGAGAACCTGCTTAATTATGTTCTAGGCTAGCGCATGGACAGTATAAAATAATTACTGGCACAGAATATTAGTGCTTAAGAATAACAGCTTTAAAGTTTGGGGTTAATTTTGGAAAAGAAAATATTATAAAGTTATATGTGGGAAGGGACTGAGGAAAAAAGCCAGCTGCAGAGAAAGAAAAACTACTGAAGCACTTGGTCAGCAGAACAAGAATAAAAAGCTGACTGAGGTAAAGCTACTCAAACTTTCAATTTGTTACTCTTCTCATTTTTTGGAGATCAGGTAGGCACTCTACTGACTCTCACCCACCCATCCAGCCTGCAGTGCAGTTTCCTTCCTTTCCCATCTTCTCGCTTTGCTTCTTTCTCCAATTCACTAGGTTCAGCCCCTTCCCTTTACCAAGTGTCAGCAGCTGGAGAAGAGACCTGTCCCACTGCAGAAGAAGGGTCATGAAGCTCTGCAGGGAGTGGGACCAGCAGGAGAAGTTTATCAGAAGCCCATGGTCAAATCACACTGCTCTGCAGTATTTTCAAATAAATGGGAAAAAGGGACAATTCTTTAAAATTGCACTTTGAGTGAGCATCACTGGTTACCAAGCATTGAGCACATATTCATATAAGGGGTAAATGTTCTTTTAATCATAGGCAATTTTTTTATTTTATGGAAGTGTGGCTGTGACAGCCTCATGTATATGTATCTTAACAGGGCTGGAAAGCAGTCAGGTTGCAGGCACTTTTATCAGAGTAAAATAAAATAGTATCAGCCTCATAGCAAGTTTCAAGTTTTAAATATCAAAATTGAATTGCACAACTTGTATACAAAAAGACTAACCTTTTTCAACAATATTTTTATTTAAAGAATTGTCACTTTCAGCGGAGGAACAGATTTTGCTTAAATAAAAAAAAAAAAAAAATCAAACAAAATTTTCCCCAAACTTATCATTTCTAAGTAAAGATAGGACCATCTGCCCACTTACACCAGCTGGGTGTCTGGCCATGAATGTCTGATATTTCATGCCAAATTGAGTAGTTATCAATGGCTTATTATTTATTTATTTATTTGCCTACTTACTAAAAAAAAATTCACTCCACACTCAGTTAATTTGCATAGCTTCAATTCCATGTTTTCCTCCTCATTTAATTTTTAATGCACCTGAAGAATATGGTTGCTGTGCTGACCTCCAATCTGAAGCCTAATGAAGTCTCACCACCTCCAGCAGAACTCTAAACAAATGCTACCCTGGGAATCAGACTGTAGTTTTCAAAAGAACACAAATGTTCATTTATCAAAATAATAGTATCAACTGCTATTTGAGTGCTTTATTTATATATCATATGTAAGTGGCTAATCAGAAGTAATAGCTTATTATTAAATACAAATGGTTTCTTATTTACATAAATAAGGCTTGTCTTACTTCTTTTGCCAGCTTTGGGTTCCCTGCTAGCCATCACAGACTGTATTGGCAGCCACAGTACCTTCACTGGTCTTGCCAACTTAAGTGGAAATAAATCTGATCTTTATTTTTAAATTGCAATTTAATATTGCAGAAATACACAAGACTGATTTGAAAATTTAGGGTTTTTTTCTCAGACCAGCCTTTCCTACACAGCTTGGAGTTTCATGGCTTAGTTCCACTGCCACGTTCACAGACTGATATTTGATCTCATTGCTGCTGTTCCTCAGCACACTGGTGGTACAGAGTCAACGGAATTGTAAAAATTGAAGATTTCATCCCTTGTGAATACAGAATTGTTATTTATATAGATTGGGGTCTACTTCAATTTTGACTCATTTAGGGAATTTATTCAATACACCCAGGGTTTGCCTAGACAGGGACACTCAGGAAAGTTAATCCAAAGTAATTAAAACAGTGAATTTAAAGTGGATTAGTTAAACCACATTAAACCCCAGTCCACACTGGGGTTTAATGTGGTTTAACTAATCCACTTTAAATTCATACCTTTAGTTAATTTGGATTAATTTTCCTGAGTGTCTCTGTTTAGACAAGCCCTAAAGCCCCAATCCTGTAAACAATTTATGCACACAAGTATTTTTATGTGATGCACTTAATTAGCCTCGATTCAGGAAAGAACTTAAGCTCTGCTGAAATCAATGGAACTTAAGTGTCAATGGGTGGTTTCGCCTGAATTGGGACCAAAGCCACCACATGCAAAAGTGTTGCCCTGGTCACTCATATTCACAGGAATCATGGTTTATTTTTGGATGTTCTCAGAAAGAACTTTTGCCGATATCCAGTTTATTTTCTTTTTGCCCTTCTCCATGAAATCTGTGCATAGCCTTGCTCTGCCCTGTCTAGTTTCTCCACCTCTCGGTGTGCTGGCCCAGCAGCTATGGGGTACACCACATTTTGCTGATATGACTCTGTGCTGGTGCACTGTGTGTTACAAAATCAAGTTGGTTCCTTGACATGTTTCAGTGGAAGTCTCACTCGTGTCAAATTTTAATTGAGCTAGTCTGGAGTACATGATTCCTTTTATTCTTTCCAACAGTAGTTCATCAGTCTTTTTTGCTCTTGCTCACTCAGTAATTTTCCTTGATTCCTTTAAATTTTTTCAGAACACATTAAGTCATACCTCTTTGTCAAACTTACATGATGCATTTCATCATGTTTGACATAACTGTCAGTATGTCAAGCTATGCATTATACTAAGAAAGCATGAGATGCTTGGTTCTCTATTGGAAGAAGACACAGTATGTTATAGTAGGAATTTGGGAAGTGTAATTAATAATAGGAACTATACTGAATGGTACCACTTGACATACAGGTTCACAAAGAGCTTACATAAACACTACCAAACCCATGGATTTTAAAATTAAAATTGGGAGATTTTAATTAGATTTTAAAAAGATTTTTTAAAGATTAATCAAGACTTTTTTTAACTTAAGACCCATTTAAGTTATGGAGTAAATGCCTATGGCCAAATCTTAGAATTCACAGGAAAAATGAGGTTACTTTTTTTCACAAGAAGGTTCAGGTGGAGAATGAAAAGGACAGAACAAAACTTGTAATTAATTATTCTCCTTGTGATTGGAAAATATTTTAAAATAATATAGAAAAGCAGAGCTTGAGAGTGATTACGTGAATAGTTACAACGGAAACTGCAAGCTGACAATGGTGTCAAGCAGACGCTACTGGAAAAAAATTAATAAAATTTAAAATCAATATAACTCTGTTCTTATCAGCTGTGTACAGAATATATCTCATTGTAGGGTCCAGAAATTACAAAAATCCACAAATATTTCCCAGCTTCTCTATGGGGATTCAGCTGATAGAGATTGAATTTATTGAGATAGTTTTATTTGACTCATGGGAGCAAGCTGCAGTCATAAAAACTTGAGATTTTAAGATTCCTGAGATTTCAAAATTTCCTGGATTACAGATCAAATATGAAATCTAAACAAGATGCTATAGCAGTTTGAAATACAACTAATGTCCATATATATTTGTATATTTGTATATGCATGCAATCATGCATGCATATACATTCAATAAAATGCCTTGTGTGTAATTCACATAAATATGTATTAAAAATCGGTATGAATTTTTATATTGTTTGCATGCACTAAGAGCAAAAGTCCAGAAATTTTTCTTTCTATTTTATTCAACTGGCAAATCTACATTATACTTTTTCAAACAATATGAAATCCTCCTAACTAGTTCCTATGCATGTAATGGCTTAATTCTATAGCTGATAATGAAGCTGGGCTACCTTTTTCCCCCCCAAGGACCAGGAACTAAAATGCTAGAACGCAACATTACATTTTTTGTTATGTATACTGCTTACACATGAGATATATACATAAAATATAGCCAGATTACAGATCAGACTACTTAAATGAAGAATGCTACTGAAAACATAACTAAATATGAAACAAAGATTTTTCATAATTGCAATGTCCGGCCAAGTAAAATTTAAAAAATATTTATAACCTCAAGAATATTTCAGTCAACACCTAATGTAAGAAACATTCTTTTCTTCACCTATAAAGTTTGCACACTTCTACTTGCAGTAGGATGTGTTGTGAGAAGAAACTAAGTAAATTGATCTTAACCATCAATAATCTAGAAAATATAGAAATTAGTAATATTTAGAATTTATTTTTCTCTTTATTGGTGCATAAGTAAAAGAGATTAATTTCTTTACAATGTTTCAATTTAGGGGTGGAACCTCCATTCTTGCCTGAAACAGCATTCTAAATGTTATGATTAGCCTAACAATTGATTGCCAATGAAACAAGAATAACTACTTTTGGCAGATTCTGCTGTTGTTTTCCTGCTGGCTTTTGTTCCAGCTTTTATTTTCCACGGGAAAATTTTCATATTGAGAATACTGAGAGGGCCAAATCTTTTAAGACATCCCCTAAGCACACACACAATTACATATCCTGTGCTCATATAATTATTCCAGTAGTTATTTAGACAGCTCGGAATTGCCTGACTTCAGGACTCGGTGGGAATATGTGCCAAAGGCATGTACACACCTCCCCTTCTTTAAACAGCACAAATCTGCAGGCTTATAAAGGTCTTGATACTTTCAATACAAATTTTACCTAATGAGACCCATCTATACACCCATATCTTCAACACATAATGTACTGTATAATTCTTCACATTGCCATTTCATCTCCCAAACACATGGTACTTTTGCGTATGTTCTTATCTAAAATGCACTGTATTGCAAAAGCAGAAAATAGGAACTTCTGTGTATTTACAGTGGACAGGTCACTGTGATATGTACAGGCTGACTGTAGATGGCCGTATTATTTCTAAATCAAATGCTATGCCCTGTATTGAACAAAATTGTATTTTCATCACTGAGCTGTTCAAGGTATTCAATACATGGTATTACTAGAAAAAATTATATGCTTGACTGCTTTACTTTTTTAATATCAAGATCTGCTCTAACACAAAATAAATGCAAGAAGAGACAAATAGAAGATCTTTATTGCAAACAGAAAATGAAACTGTGCGTTTGATATTAATATAATAAAATATATTATATTTACGGACATGCAAGGAAACTCTAATGGTTTCATTTGTTTTTTGTCCTGAGCTTTTTAATTTTAAATCTACCAACAATTTAACTTTAAATGGCTCTTTCTACTTTAAACAATCTGACGTAGCAAAAAATGTAAATGTATGGCTGTAAAACACTGTCATCAGCAGGCCGGAACCTACTTTGGTCTCTCTCTTCTTAATCAAACATCTGGGAATCAAAAACATCTGTAGACTGACATGGAGTTTAGATTTCCTCTCTAAGTGTTTTTGGCAAAACCACATAGATAGGCTGATTATCTTGCCCTGAAATCACCCAAAAAGCAAAAAAGTTCCTTTCTGGGAATCAAGGGAATGATAAGAAGTATCTTCAGAGATTAGATACCACACATTCATCACCCAATTCTCATTAAGCTCCAAAAGTTTTATTCCCATTTAATTTCTAGGCGTATCTCAGATTGATCATCTTTCTTCCTGTTACCTTGAAGCACGTTCTAACAGTCAAATGTGCCAGTTTTAGGCTTATTTTCCCTAGACTCATGTTCAAATAATACTTCTGCATCAGCTACCATCTATGATGTAGTATGTGTCTAGTTTCCCGTTCTGTCTTGTACTGGCATCTCTCTCCGAAGATCAGCTTGGATACCTAGTGCATCGCCACACGAGAAACTGAAATGGTCACAAGGAGCAAGCCTAGGTTACAAGGCGCTTCACGACACCTTCAACGCAGCCTTTGCAGGCTGTTTTTACAAGAAAAATGAACTCTTCAATACTTGGGGCTCCGCTGATCACATTCCTTCACGATGTTTTAATGAAGGGCTGATGCTAAGCAAACGGCAAGTTTGTACCAGACCTCCCAAAACCTAAGTAAGATATCTTTTAGACTGATCTCGACCGCATGCTTTGAGAACCGAGGCGTTTGTCGCAGGAGCTGCTGCAGCCGGGCCGAGGGCCGTGTTGTGACCCCATGGCTGGGGCTGACCCGCGTCCCGGGGCAGCTGCCACCTCCGACCGCCCACAGCCCCAGCCGAACACTCGGCCCCTTCCACCAGGGCCGTCCCGGGGCAGCTCCCACCTCCGGCCACCCACAGCCCCAGCCCCAGGCGAGCACTCGGCCCCTTCCACCAGGGCCGTCCCGGGGCAGCTCCCACCTCCGGCCGCCCACAGCCCCAGCCGAACACTCGGCCCCTTCCACCAGGGCCGTCCCGGGGCAGCTCCCACCTCCGGCCACCCACAGCCCCAGCCGAACACCCGGCCCCTTCCACCAGGACCGTCCCGGGGCAGCTCCCACCTCCGGCCGCCCACAGCCCCAGCCGAGCACTCGGCCCCTTCCACCAGGACCTTTCCCGAGCGGTCTGAACCCTGCCAGCCGCTCGGACTCGCTCTAAATTACCTTCATTTTAAGCCCCTTCCCCCCACCCCTCACCATGCATTGCGTGACTGGTAACTACACTCTACGCTCGCTTTATGTAAATATAAACAGATCGGGCTTCCTCAAGAGGCCGAAAGGCCCCGGAGAGACGCAAACCCTCCCGACTTCAAACAGACCCTGCGCTCTTCTGCCGCTGCCCAGCGCCGGCCAAGCAGCGAGGGCAGCCCCACATGGGCCCTTTCCCTTCCACCGGCGCCCCGCAGCCCCGGCGGGCGCCGGCAGCACCGGGAGAGCGGGCAGGCACAGGGAGCAGGCACAGGGAGCAGGCGCCGGGCGGCCGCGGGCTCGGGCGCCTGCGCGGCGGGAGCGGGGCGGTGCCACCGCGTCCCCGCGGGCGGGCAGCGAGCCCTTCCCCTTCCCTTCTCTTCCCTTCCCTTCCCTGCCCCCGCCTGCCCCGGGCCTCCCCCACCGCCTCCCGCTGCCCCGCGTGCCTCGCAGGGCGCCGGGCCGGCTCGGGGTCCGTGCGCCGCGCCGAGCCGAGCCGCAGGGAGGGACGAGGGAGGGAGGGGAGGAAGGAGGGAGGCGGGGAGGGAGAGAAAGAGAGAGAGGCTGAGCCAGATCTTCATGCCACTGCAGGCAGCAGCAGCAGCAGGTAAAACCAGCCCCGGAGCATCTGCTCCCCTTCACCCGCTTGCCCCCCTCCCCGCCGGCCGCCCCGCAGCCGCAGTGCGCCGCCCTGAGCCCCGGGCCCCGCCGAGCCCCGTCCCCGGCCGTCAGGGGCAGCGGCGGGGCCGGGGGGGCGCCGAGGCCTGCGCGCCCCGCGCCGCCGCCGCCGCTCGGCCTCTCCCGCCCGCCTCCCGCGGGGTCCCGCCGGGAGCGGCGGCGGCCCGGGGCGTGCCGAGGGCAGGTGCTCCCCGGCTGGGAGCTGTGCAGCCTCAGCCTCGCAGCCGGGAGCTGAGAGCAGGGAGGGAGGAGGAGGCAGGTTTGTCACAAGGTTTCCCCCTCTGGCTTGGTTTGTTGGCTTTTTTTTTTTTTTTTTTAAATTGTTGTTGATGATTCCGATGGCTGAAGAGGGAAGTTGACGGTCTTCATAGTTATCTTAAATTTTTTCCCTCCAGGCCTTCAAAAGAAAATTTTTAGAAGCAGCTTGCCATCCCTTCAGTTTTCGTGCCCCAGAGCCTCTCTACCTCCCTGTTCTCACCGGCCTGATTCAGTCTGTGCTAGCTGTCCATTGCCATCACTGGTAGATGTTTAACCATCACACGTTTTTCTTTGGGATACAGCAGTTCAAGTGGTGTACAAGCTTGCATTTCTGTGTAAGGGCTGCAGTTAACACATTTTAGCTGTTTGAGAGTTTCATACAGTGAGATTGCTGTACTGTACCCATCAGTAGTTCAGTTTAGCTACATGCCCTGTGGTATTACACATCCTGGAGGCTTTATGGTTTGCTTTTAAGAAACAGTTGTTCCCTCATGCTGGCATAGCATCGCTTTGGTGGTATACTCACGAAAGAGGTATACATGTGAAAGAATCATGTACAAAATGTACTGGAATGGCACTTGGGAGAAAAGAATACACTTCTAGCTCTGCCACTCGGCTCCACAGTATCCATTCTCCACTTGACTGGGTACCTTCTCCGCTCTGTAATCCTAGTTACCTTCCCTTACAAACCTCTGAAACTTGGTTTAAAAGCACCACATAAGTCTCTTTTTAGACTAAAGAAACTTTACATTAAAGTTGTTCTAAAGTCAGTTCTGTTACTTGTCACACATTACTTCAGCTAATTACTGATAATACTTAGACTGTGGAAACTAAAGATTCCAAAATACATTCCAATTATATGTCGGCTGATTGTTGTTATTGAAAATATTTTTAAGAATTTGAGGTTCATTAAATATTCAGTTAAATTAGTCCTAGATCCCATCTCTCTCTAAATCGTCATCCACTGTTAAATTTGCAACTCAGAGGTTGAAATACTGTAAGATCTAAAACCAGGCAATAAGAAAATTACATTGTTTGTGGGTGATAATGATTTCTATTTTTGAAACCAGTCTTTTTTTTTTTTTTTTTTTTTTATTAGTGTAGTATCTGTAATTGGGAGTTAACACAATTGTGATTACCAATTGTCAGACTTTTTTGGTTGTGTTTTTTTTACTGACACACGTGGCCCATGTTTGGCCTAAATGCTGTACTGGTAGGAGTCATATGGATGTATATAAATAGTAGCGGTTGCTGAAGTTGTTAAAATTAATACTGTGTTGAAATCAAAGTTCAGACTGTCAGGTGAACAAACAGAGCCTATTCCAAATAAACTGGTGAAATTCAAAACTTTTTTTGTATATTTTTTTACTTGAAATTGGCAACTTTGCTATTGAGCCAACAGCTGGAGCTGTATGGGCTGTTAACCTACATGGTGAATTTCAGTGCATAGCAAAGTATGAGAACGTGAGCAATTGCTAGATGTGTAAGTGCATACTGGAAAGATGGTGCATTTTTTCCCCCATGGATTTGATGATGGCTTCATAATTTAGGTACTACAGATATGGTAAATTCCTGTGAAAACTGAACATTTGAAAAGATACTAAATAATCCTTTTGTCAGTAAGATGAAAACAAAAGGCTGTTCTCCAGCTTTTTGGTTGGGAAGGTGACTAAGTAGGGCTTGTACTGGTAGCGTTGTTCAATGATTGATTAAATTGATGAGTTTCCTGCATGTTTTGCTTTGTTTCACCTTCTTGGAAATAAAGAAAAGCCAGAAACTTGATGTTTGCAAACAGTTTTTCTGTTTAAGCTGGAATATTAGCAAAGCTCACTTGCCACACAAAATTGGTTCAGAGGTTTTCTGGAAGTATTTTGCCACCTGTGAGAAGGGCACTTACCTTTGAGAAATATAAATGAAAACATCCCTCATAATTTTTTCCTTCTTTACATAACCTTGTTTGCTTTACTTGAGCATTGTGCTTTTCTCTTTCGCTTGCACTTAAGTTTTTTAGACTTTGTTACCTTGTGCTGATGTGCAAGAAAAATGTGATTTGGTGAAAATGTGTTACAGATTCTCTGCCTGTCTATGATTTATGCTAATGTAGAGATCATCTCTGCTGTCTCCAGGTTGTTGTTGCTATTGCAACTTCATTTTTCACTGGAGAAGGGCTGTGCAAAGAACTGGTTTACACTTTGCCCTGAAAGGAATTCTGTTGATGAAGTCTTAGAAAGTTCATTTTGCGCTCCATCCTTAGGAGTTTTATCTTAAACTGTTAGGTATGCTGCTATAATTGACAACAGCTGTTGCTGAGAATTGTGGAGGATAGACAGTTTCTAAGATAATCAGTTCCTAGTCCATTGGAGGCTTTGTTGATTAGCACGTGTAAGAGCATTTTGGATCAGGAGCCTGTGATGTCTGCTGAGTGCAAATGTGGTATGTTATCTAAACTGTTTGACTTGGACTCTACACTGCTCTGAAGTAAATACGATGCAGATTTTGTGTGCTTTTTCTTCTGGCCCAGGAAAGGGCCCAAAGCAATTCAGTCTGTAGTTTATAAAAAAACACATATTTGGGTGATCTGTGCTTACAGAGGAGGACTGTTAAACATGATAGAAGGAGTTAATTTACTGTGTTTGGTTGTATGTTAGTGGGGCTTGAACTCTGGTTTTACCTCCAGAAAGGCAAAGCTGGTACCATTTCCAGTTTTTAGAAAGGTTGCTACTGTGGTCAGTATTTAAGAATGTTTTTATCACTTAACCAAGTGACATTATTTTTCTGATGTTGCAACTTCTGTGATCAACTGCTTTCATAAAAAGCACTTGCAATTGATGTGGTTTGAGGTCCTCCATTATAATCTAGTAATTCCTGTTGTTTTTTAATGACACTGAATAGAAAAAAGCATGGTTTCTCTGAATGTTACGTGAATCCATGTGTGACAGTCCTTGAGTAGAAGCAGTTGACCATATTTGTACTGTGACAGCAAGAGCCAAGCTGGAGCAGTTAGTCGAACTACATCCAGACCTTGGAGATGAACATTTAGCATTTATCTTGGATAAAAGTTGATGGCTTACCAAACAGAATAGAAATGGGTATTCTGCCTCTGTTATTGGTTAGATGTAGATTTCCCAAAAGCACTGACTCGTAACATGACCTGAAATATCCTTGGAAATAGTTTGAAAATACTGGGAAGAATCAGGTGTTACTGAATTGAATGCAATGGAAATGAGACAGTACCATGGTGTTCTATTTAAAAGCCCCCAACATTATCCTTCTGTACTATTTAATTTGGAGGGCTTTTTGTTGTGTTAATGGGCTGGCAAATCGTTATTTTAGGTTTATTAAAGACCATTACTACCATGCTACTAATTAATCTAGTTGTGTATGTGAGAAGTTCATGTGCTTTCTGAAGTTGACTTGCATTAAGTACTGCATCTATCTTAATACATGAGCATTTCACCTTAAATGTATTACAGCATCAATTTTTGTCTCAATGGGTTTGATTTCTGAACTTCTGGTGGGCTAAAGCTCTTTTTTAAAATTTTTTTTTTTTAAGTGTATCAAGATACTGAGAATCTACCATTTACTTTTCTGGATGACTTGTTTCAGTGATTCATCTTTGCCACTATTTAAAAATAAGGCATGCAATTATTGTTTGAATACATTTGAATGCATCTGTCTTTCCTTAGTTCTTGTTATCTCATCTGAATTCTCTATCATATCAGAATGCCTTAAACTTGATTTGTCCCATTGACACTGAGTTTTCACTCCTCTGCATGGTAGCAGTCCCTAGCATTTAAAGACACATACAGATTTTAAAATACATATATTTAAAAGAGCATCAGCAGATCAAAGATTTGCTGGGCTGACTACTCTAGGACTTGAGATAAGTTTAACAAGTATGCTGATTTAAAATGTTTTTCTCACAATGTTTTTAACATCTGATCTGGAACATCTGCTTAACAAATGAGTTGGAAGGAAAATCAATATAATGTGATACAATTATACCATTTTGAATCTTTCCATCTATAGAATGAAAGTATTTATTGACTATTTTTGATCTGTCCTAACAGTTTTTAACACTTTTGCCACCTCTGTCTAGTTATGGGCCTCTGTTATTGTTGAGGTGGTGTTTGTTACCAGCACCTGTAGTGGTGTCATATTTTGTACCTTAGTGGTGGATGTTTTGTGTCTCTCACTTTTTGCAGTCTGGAACAGTAGTTTATATTGATGGTGATCCAGCCTCCCCTGATTCTCAGTTATTAATCCTGCTTATTTTTTAACTTACTTTTATAAAAAAAAAACAAAAAAAAAAAATCAGGTTTTGGGAAACCAGACTGAGCTGTAGCCAAAACTGTAAGAAATTTGTCCTTTTGCTAGCTGTGGAATTGCCTGACCAAAGATAAAATCCACTAGGAAAGTTTCTATTTTCATGTTTTCCTAAGATTTTTCTTCCAAGATTTTTCTTCCCAATTAATTTTGTTCATAACACTTTTTAGCTTCTTAAAGTTTGAAAACTCAGGAATATAAGCATTGTTGTACATTGTATTTTGTATTAAGCTTAGTAATCTCTATCTGGCCATGTAATTTGATCATGATCAGTAATTCTTAGGCTATGCCCAGTGTCTTCTCCAGTGACTTACTCATTGTGGCTATTATAATGGAATATATGATAATTTCTCTGGTTATGCAGAGTGCTGTTAGAAAACTGTTGTTAATAATTTATTTTTTAAATGGATGTTTTTGCTGTTAACAGTTTAAGATCTTGACATACTAGGTTTCAGTATTAAAGACTTCAGTTTGACCTTTTTCTTTCAGCACATTAGAAATAGGGTTTACCAAAAATAATCCTACTGTTCTCTAGTTTGAGCTGATGGTCTGTAACAGAACTCTGCTATCACCATGTTCTGAGTGAGCTGTTGTATTTAACCCTTAGGCCCACATACAGTCAGGATCCTTTAATTCTGAATTATCAGGTAATGAATGTCTGAATGATGTTTTGTGAAACCTGCATTATGCCTGCTTCATAATTAATGTTATTTTCATGTAGTCTCTGGGTTTTACACAAGTGGGCCTTTGGCCTTTTCTTTTTCTTGTTGGGAAGAAGTATAGTTGTGTGATGCACGTGGAGAATAGACTGGAATTTAGGGAAGGGATGGAAATTTTTGGAAGTTTTAAAGAATATTTCTGGAACTGTAGAAGTAAACTTTCAGCATTTAGACTTAACTGTAATGTTAGTGTAAGAACTGTACCTGCTATCAGATGAATTGTCATCCAGGCCATTGTTTTGTGACTTAGTGGCCAACAGCAGAGGTTTTAAATGAAGTTACAAAAAACTTCTCAATTGTGGGTAAAATGCCATGCCATGGAGGTTCCCAAATTCTTGTCAGTTTTAAGGGTTTACAATGCTGACCCAGAGTTTTGTTAGCCATACTAATTTTCTTGTCGATAATTAATTTTGAGTAGGTGGATGTTTTCATTATCCATGGTAATATGTAATTATTTTCCAAATTTTACGATGCTGTGTTTATAATCTACCTTCTCAATGTCATGCTGAGCACTCTTTCCTCAGTTCTTAAAGAGCAGTTTTAATGCTCGGTCATTACTCGACCAACAGTCATAATAATTTCTTATCTGCTGTGCTTTAGATGTGTCAAGAAACAGTTTGATTTGCCAGCATGCTGGCCATACAGTTATATTTTTTAACTTCATTTATGTCACATGGTGTTGATGAAGATGGTTGTATTTGGTGTCCTGTTATTTTCCATTAGCAGTGGTGGATGTGACCAATGGCTCCTTCATCCATATTTTGTGGATAAGCACACTCTTTCCTCAACTCTGTTTTCCTACCTGTCATTGTTCAGATTAATGAAACATTTATATTTGGTGAAAGATCTGCCTGTATTTTACTGATTGAAGTCTGACAAGCTGCAGTGTTGAAAACCGTAGTTGTATTTTCAGATCTTTCCCAACAGATTCTCTTTCAAAATTAATATTATTCTCTTTAAAAGTTACTAGTTTTTTTTTCATCTCTGCTTTAAAAGTTTTTCTCAGTGTTCCCACTGACCTTTCCCATGTAAGTTGGACCTCTTCTAAAACTAGAGACTTTCAAGCCTCAGGTGGCATATTTCATGTTTATTTCATTATCATGCTTATATCAGCATGCTTGCTTGCAGTATAAAACTGAATAAGAGCATCCAGTGTCAAGTTGATACTTTGATTTCTTGTATCTTGTTATTAACTAAACTTTATCTGGATTATTCATGATTAATGTTTAGTAGTTTTGTAGAGACTTTCATCTATAAATGAAAATAGCATTAATAATTTTCACTGAAAATTACCAATTCAAGGCCAAACAAGAACTCAAAGGAGTAAACCCAGATTTTATACTATCTCATCACTGCTAATACAGGAGTGCATTGTAAAATATTGAATAAATCTTAAATTTTAAATGCATTGATTAAATGGGAGAAATGAAAAATATTTTAAACGTTAAATAGCAAGCAATGTAAAAAAAAGTTTGATAAGTAGAGTGAAAGAGTAGATGTAATAGAGAACCTGCTATATCCACTCTGAGCAAGATACAACTCTTACCTCAGCAAGTTCAGAGGAAGACCATGACGATGATGCAGAGAGCTGGAGCACTTCTCCTATGAAGAGAGGCTCAGAGAGTTGGAGCTGTTCTCTGGAGAGGAGAATACACCAGGGAGGCCTTAGAGCAGCTTTCCAGGATCCAGAGGGAGCCAGCCAGAAAACTGGAGAGAGATTTTTTTACAACGGTGTGCATTGAATGGAGCAAGGGGTGATGGCTTCAGACTGCAATAGGGTAGCTTTAGATTAGGTATAAGGAAGAAATTCTCTGCTATGAGGGCGGTGAGGCACTGGTGCAGATTGCCTAGAGAACCTGTGGATGTTCCCTTCATGGATGTGTTCCACATCAGGCTGGGTGGAGTCCTGAGCAGCCTGGTCTCGTGAAAGGTGTCCATGCCCATGGCAGGAGGGATTGGAACTTGATGATATTTAAGATCCCTTCCAACCCAAACCAATTCTGTGTTTCTGTGATACAAGGAGAATAGATCTAATGCTTGTGGGACAAATGGAAGTAAACATTTAGTATACTTCTCTTAATGTATATCTCATAATCTACTTGCTTGTGCTGAAAATGGTAATGGCATTACTAACTTCTTTAGTGAGACAAGTGGCTCTCTGCTGATACTCATGTTTGTTTTGTATGTATAAAACTTACCTATGCTTTCAGAACAGTGACTTGGGCACCTGCAGAATATACAGCCTGTTATTTTGTCAGCACCACATACATAAAAAAAATATGTGGGAGCTTTGCTTGTTTTTCAGTTATCCATGAGACAGCAGCATGGTGTATCCTTGGGCCTGACTTGTTTTGAATTCACATCCCTTACACTTAGGCCTATGATGCTAATACACACATTTTTGGGCAAAGTTAATAAGTTCAGATGTGTTACTGGGCAATTCTTAGATGTATCTGTATAGTTTGGGTTGTTTTTTTTCAGACTAAACCTGGTGCTGCTTGTGACAATGCCTTTTAAAGTTCATTATACCCCATAACCTTTTATGTGTTCAGCAGTCTAGGCTAATGGGACAAAGATCTGAGCCCCTTTGAGCTGCAGATTTTCACTGTAGATTCACATTTGTAAAACTTACCCTGGTAGCTTCTGCCAGATTTACTGCTTCATGAAAATACGTAGCAGATAATTTTAAAGATATTATTTTATTTTTAAGTATGCAAAAATCTGGGTACCTCTTAGTTTAATTTTTGTGGCTGGGTGAAAGATCAGTGAATGAGTGCAAGCAGAGGAAAGTGCAAAAGGCAGGAAGTTGCTGACTTCCTGTGATAAGAGGAAATTCATGTCCCAGTCAGTGGAAAGGTCTCTTCCAAATATGAGTGGTGTATGTTCATTGTGCATAAAACACATTTAAAGCATTCAATCAGAAGTTGGTGCCTTGAGAAATAAAACCAAAGGAAAAAAACCTCTATAATTTTAGATTGTCGAAGTGTATGCTTTACAGTTAGGGCTTGTTGAATTTTTTTCAAGTGTACTTTTCAAAGGTAGCAGCCAGTGAGAATTAAATGAGGATGTTTTATGAATGAAGGTAAATTTCACCTTTTGTTTGTAAATTTCACCTTTCACTTCACAGTTTTTTGGAAAAACATATCATAGTGAAATGCCCTTTGAAATTTTATGTTGGTACTTGGTTTATTACTTTAAGTGGTTTGTTTCAGGCAGTAAACTTGGAACTAAAAATTCGTTCCTATATAGCTTTGTAAAAAAACCTGTAAGGCAGTATAATGTACGCTTGTATCCTTTTCTCACGAGGTTACCTTCTGTAAACAGGGCCAGTTCTACTGGAAGGCTATTTTGGTTTTTGGGTTTGTGCTATAGTCCCAACTCCTATTCATTATACTTCCCATGAGTCTTGATTTGCAGATTGCTTGATTTAGGGGCAAGATTATAGTTGAGGCTCCACTGCAAGTCAGGGAATTGGAAAGAGATTTTGAGAGTTAGATAGAATGATATATGTATAAGGCAGGATGTGCCTGCTGCATTTTCAGCTGATTGCCAGCTGCTTGTGGTCCCTTTCATAATACACATTTTTCAGAAATGTATATGGACCCAAGCAGCTTGCTGATTGCTTTTGGTTCCCACCTTTGGCCACTGAAGTTGATGGCTGGTTTGACACACCTTCAAGATAGAGTGTCAAACATCAGTTTGCAGAGATGGAAAAGCTGCCCAGTCTTTTGTCTCTTCTAACTTCTATTTCGAGCCTTAAGTACATTCTTTGGAGTGAAGTGTGGGGAATTAGGTACCTAAGAAGAAATGAAGCACATATTGGACAGATACAAGTTAATGTTAATTCTTAATAGCCATAGATGATGATGAGGATGATGTCAGAAATCTATTTGGTGCAGTCATGCTGTCTTTACTCATAAATTCAGAATTAGTTTATCACAAGGCTCAGTCCTTACAAAACTGAATGGGGAGGAGTGATGAACAGTAGCAGCTACTGTCACTGAACCTAGAACTCCACTTTGACATTTGGTATAACTGGGATGGATTGAGGTACACATACTGAATGACCAAGTGGCACTGTCAGCTGTTACAAATCCTACTGAGATGCTATGTTATTTTATTGCATTCCTATGCACTCTGAAGTCTCAGTGAATGGAGAAAGTCCTAAATTGTTTTTTGTTGTTAAACATTTTTGTTCTGGTCTTTAGCGATTTTTTGATAAACTGTCAAAATTCTTGTATATTAGATGAAAAATATGTAGTTCTCCCTATAAGTCAATATTCAAGTATTCAAAACTGACATATGCCAGGAATTAGAGCGTTAGAACTGTTGCTGTTTCATTGCTGTTGGGGGAGACTAGATTTTTACATTAATTTACAGTAATAGTGTATGATCAGTCATGGTTATAATTTCCACTGTGAGTAATTTTATCTGAGAAGAGGGCAAATGTGGGCTAAGTGAACATAATTTTTCTACTTGTAGCAGCTTACCCAGATTGGGATACAGACTCATGCTGTAATCTTTGTATGTTGACTGGAGAGTGTAGTCTTGCAGAGCTGCTGTTAATTACCATTTAGTCACTAAGTGTGTTACATACTTCCTAGTACAGATAGTCAGTCTTTTGTCAGTGTTTTGAGTTAGCTTTCAGTGATACTTGGGATGATCTTGCAATTTCTGTTATGCTCAAAAGCTTCAAACTCATACTATCCTCTTCCAGAAGTAATGAATTGGCCTAGGTTGAGCCATGAGTTGAAAAATAACAATGCACAGGTAGAAAGTGAATGACAAGGATTTAAATCAGTGGCTTTAAGAGGAAAATCTCCAGTATAAAGCTTATTAACAGGCATTGAATAGTCTAATAGTCTTATTTTCATTTTTTTCTTTCTTTTTTTTTTTTTTAGCAAAAAGCATTTATCTTTGATCCCTCTTTCCTTTTGCAGTTTTACTTTGCTCTAATGCTTGCAGCTGTGGATTTTCCTAAGCATGAAAGAATCTAGCATTCTTTCAAGATTCTACCTTCTGGAAATACGAAATAAAATCAAACTCAGTAATACAGAAAGTGTATCTTGAACTGGCCATTACTCTTTTTTGTTTTGGTTTTTTTTATAGAGTATGTCTCAACATTTTGTTTGTCTGATATTTGTGCATGTCAAGCACATGCTTCTATGTTTTCAAGCTGTGAGGAGATCCAGCTGCAACAGAAATAATTGTAGGGTGGTGTTGTGGTTTAACCACAGTATGCAGCTAAGCACCACGTAACTGCTTACTAGAAAAGAAATGTGGGCAGGGAGAAACAAATGCACTACAAGTAAAGATACAGCATTAGGTATTGAAGTAGATTGTATTGGCTCATTTGTAGTATTTGTAGTAGTAGTGGAAGACAGTCTTCTACAGGGATTTTACTCATGTTGTCTTCCATTATTGTATAATGGTGTGCAATGATAAAGATGCAAATGAGAGGAGTAATGTAAAATTGCTGATGAGAAGTTTGATCATTCAAGAGGACTGTCTTTACAGTTGTTGAAGACTTTGACAACCAGTGAGATGAGCATTTTAGAAACTGCACTGCATGGATTGACTGGGAGGCAAGTTGAATCTCATGAGTAAGTGGGGTAAATTAAAATTTTGGATTATAGGCAGGTTGAGTCTTGCGTTTAGGTCTTGTACAAAACATCAAAAACAACAACAAAGTTTCAGGTGAGATCTGAATATATTGGAAGGTGAAGAGGAGCTAATGTAGATCTTGTTTTGAACCTGAGTGGTAAAAATGGTGACAGAAATGGATTTGATACTGAGAGGTAAAACTGGTCAAGGATTTCTCATTTTTCTCAAACGTTCAATTTACTTTAGAAATAAATATCTATGTAGCAGTACATTACATTAAGCTGACAATCTTTCTGATGTGCTCAGTATACTATCTTCACTATTTCATCTAAAAAAAACCCCCAAGTTGCCAGTAAGTCTCCAAATTGCTAATATGGTATTTCGGTTAATGTTTCTTATTCACCCTGACCAGACAACTCTCAAAATTATTTTTCAGGTTAACATCAGCGTAAGTGAAGGTTGGGTAGCAGTTTCATTTTTTGAATGTGAAAGAATTTATCTTTCAAAGTTCTGAGTTATAGTTTGCAATGATTTCATCACAGCAGTAAATTAACTGACATTTCACTTGAAACTAATTCCTGTCTACAGTTAAGAATTTTGCTTGGTGAATGTCATTGGCCATGCCAATTTTATTCTTGTTCATTTTGCTTAGTTTTGAAGGAACTGAAACCAGTGTCAATTCCAGAATTTTGTTTTAGTATCTAGTAATGGATTTGTCATGATTTAATGCTATGTCTCTTTATGGCATCCACTGGATTGTGTGACTTTCCATGTAGCCCCTCTTGATATACTAACGTCTTTTCTGTAACTTGAGATACATTTCCATAGTTTCCATAACTTAACAGAATGTTTCAGAGCATTTCTACTTTCATGTGACATTCGCCTTTTTCTGAGGCTGAGGCCTCAGAAACTGTCAATTCCTCTCAAAGTCCCTGCCACTGTTGTGATACAGTGACTTGAAGTCACAGGTAAAAGACATCAGAGAAGTGAAAATGAAATGCAGGTAGACTTTCTAATTGCCTGTACAGGTAAACAAATGAAAACAAATCTAAGTGGTATCTGTCATCATGCATAAGTGAAAGAAGATTTTTCTTCCGTGCTGGACTTTTGCTTTGTACCTTCATTTTGGTGCTCTAGCTGTGCCATCCATCTTCTTCAGCGTTTCTGAAGTGGACTGTCTTAAAGCAAGAGCTCGAAGTTCAACACCCTGCTGTAACCTCTGTTGTCTGTGACAGCTTGTCACAGGTCATCTGACTGCCTCGATGTGCTGGGCATTACTGCATCCATGGGCATGTACAAATTACAACAGTTCTTGAAAGGCTAGTTATTTTATTAATACTGTGGTTAAAATAAAAAAAAAATAAACTTACAACCTGCAAACTCCCCATGCCTTAAGCTGACCTGGTCTCTTGGGGAGAATTGCTTTGTGACCTCTCAAATTGACACTGAATTGAGTTGGCTGCCCCTGATTAGTGCTGCAGCTGCATCTTGGTAGTAGAATGGCTCTAGGTCTGGAGGGAATGACAATGATAAGGTGAGATTAAAGCTGAATTTTTGTTTCCCTCTGCCCATTTGAGCCTTAATTTGAAATGCATTTCTGCAGAAATAGGACAAGTTGCTGGTATCCATGAGTGTCTGCCCCGTTGTATGTGTTGTGATGCCATCAAATGACATTTGGCACGAAATCTAGAAGGAAACGTCTGTCACCAAGTATAAGCAAATAAACCCCAGTACTGTACTAGGTTGGAATAGATACATCTGTATTTAGTCCCAGTCTATTGACTATGCACAATGGAAGTCTTAGACTCAACATGGCTCAGAGCAATCACCTTCACTTTGTTCAGTTGGATGTCCTCTGATCATGTTCTGCCCAAAACTGAATTCTCTTTTTGCTTTGATTTTTTCATTATACACCTGATTATCACACTTTTTAATGTTCAGTAAGTCTGGTATAAGGCCAACTGGTAATGTGTTACTAAGAAAAACGTTATTCATTAATTGAAATAGTCATATATGTACTTAAGCATATTTGACCACTCAGCTGTGGTGGGTCTTATGTCAGTCAATCTGTCTTGCTTATGACTGTTCATGATATGTGTTTCAAGTACAGCCTGTTCTCTTAATTCTCTAGAGAGGTAAAAAAAAAAAAAAAAAAAGTTGTTTCTTTTTTCATTTACATCTCTTTCATAAAGCCATAGTAGGTGCTGGGAGGTTTTCAATATTTAGTCAGTATAAGAGGTTCTGTGCATACATATAAGCATTTTAGAATTCTATATCAGATATGTAAATCTTATCTATATGCTATTATACTATTATAAGCAAATTATCTCTCTGCTTTCGATGAATCTTGATTTTAAGATGATGTCTAGAGCATTCAGGCCAGAAAACTGCTGCCATTCCAAAACAGCATCAAAATGTGCATACATGGGGAAAAAAAGCCAGGAATGACTGTTCTGTTCACTACATGGGCTTTCTTTATCTACACTGGTACTGCTGCCATAGGTCATTAGGAATCTCCTACAGTCTTGTAGTTGGACTGCATTTGTTGTCAGAGAAGGTTCTTCATCCAGAGCATGGCTGGGCACTGGAACAGGCTCCCCAGGGAGGTGGTCACAGCACCAAGCCTGACAGCATTCAGGAAGTGTTTGGTCAGCACATAGTGTGATTCTTGGAGTGTCCAGTGCAGGGCCAGGAGTTGGACTCAGTGATCCCTTCCAACTCAGGATATTCTTTGGTTCTGTGATTCTGAACTAAAGTTTGCTTGTTATGCATTGCTAACTTCTGTGGATAACTGATCTGTGGATAAAAATAATTTTATGGCAGCTGGTTCTGTATTACAGCTAATGAAATGGTCCATTCTTAGATTTGGACCATGAGAGCACAGCAAAGTTTTGAAATTCACTGAATTAAAAGTAAATTAGACCTGCATTTACTAAGAACTTTGTATCTTAGTTTTAATTCTACATCTTACTGGTTCAGGGTTACAGTCAGTGAAGTGGGAATAGTTTCTTCTTCTGCATGTGGAATAAAGGAGGATAAATGAATTACTAGGGCTTTTAATGGTTACGAACTAATAATTAAACACACAGCTATCTTGATAATCCTTGAATGATGTAAGCTTCACATTGTCTTGTCATGTGACTAGTAGATAGAGATGCAGCAGATTTATTTTTTCCTTTTAAGATCATGTGAAATTTGTATTCAGAGTGTAACTCTTTTGACCTGAAGATAATCCCGTGTAATAAATAATGTTAACTTCGCATTACATTTTCTAAGTTGATGTATTTTAAATTAGTAAAAGTACAGAAGATAGGTAAGTACAAGATATAAAAATTACATGGTAATCATTCCTGCTGTTTGTGGTTGACTTGGCTTTGTGTTTAGATTTTGGATTTTAACTGATCTCATCAGGTAAGTTATTTTCATTTTATAGTAAGTATTGTTTGCATTGTGTGTGCAAATTTAAGGTTAAAAAGTGTAAATTTAAGGCATTCATCTTGAATGCCATCACATTGCAGGACAACCTCATGACCAGACCCAGCCAGCATGAGTTTATGAATAGGCAAGTCCTGTTTGACCAACCTGATCTCTCTTTATGACAAGGTGACCTACTTGCTGGGTGAAGGGAAGTCTGTTGATGTTGTCTACCTGGACTTTAGGCCTTTGCCATTGTTTCCCACAGCATTCTCCTGGAGAAACTGGCTGCTCATAGGTTGGATAGACCAATACTTCAGTGGGTAAAAATGGGCTGGCTGGCCAGGCCCAGAGAGTGGTGGTGAATGGAGTTACATTCAGCTGGTGACAGATCACAGTGGTATTCCCAGAGCTCAGTAGTGAGTCAAGTCCTACTTAATACCTTTATCAAGGGTATGGATGAGTGGATGGAGTGCACCCTCAGTCATTTTGCAGCTGACACCAAGTTGGGCAGGAGTGTTTATCTGCTGGAGGGTAGGAAGCCTCTGCAGAAGGATCTGGACAGGCTGGATCATGGACTGAGGCCAGATTCAACAAGGCCAAGTGCTGAGTTCTGCCCTTGAGCCACATCAGCCATAGGCAGTGCTACAGGCTGGGGCAGAGTGGTTGGAAAGCTTCCTGGAGGAAAAGGACCTGGGGATACTGGGTTGACAGTAGCTGAACATGAGCCAGCGTGTGTCCCGGTGGCCAGAAAGGCCATTGGCATCCTGGCCTGTATCAGCAGTAGTGTGGCCAGCAGGACAAGGGCAGGGTTTGTTCCCTTCTACTGCGCATTGTTGAGGCCACACCTCGAATCCTGTGTACAAGAAACACACTGAGTCTGGAGAGAGTCCAGAGAAAGACAGTGAAGCTGGTGAAGGGTATGGGGTGCATGAGGAGTGGCTGAGGGAGCTGTAGTTGTTTAGCCTCTAGAAAAGGAGGCTCAGGGGAGACCTTACTGCTGTCTACAACTACCTGAAAGGAGGTTGTGTGCAGGCGAGGGTTAGTCTCTTCTTTGGGTAACAAGTGACAGGACAAGAGGAGACACCCTCAAGTTGTGCTGGGGAAAGTTTATATTAGCTATTAGGAAAAATTTCTTCACCAAAAGATTTGTCAAGCATTGAAGTAGGCTCCCCAAGGAAATGGCTGGGTCACCATCCCTGAAGATATTTAAAAAGATGCGTAGATGTGGCACTTGGGAGCATGGTAGGCTTGGCAGTGTCAATGGTTGGATTTGATAATCTTGAAGGTGATGATCTTAAGCAATTCTATTCTGTTAAAATGAAATGTTTGCAATGGCAAGCATTCTGGATAGGTAGCCTATGCCATCTTTCTCTGTCAAATGTATGATGTCATAAAATTATTTTACTATAAAGTATGGTGTAGCATGCTGTACATTACTGAAAACAGTTTTACTGGTGGTATAGAGAATTACTCCAGTGAATTATTTTTAAAACCTTTTTCACTTCTTCACAGTATATATTCTTTTCTGTTTCTATCATTTTAGAGGAATTCTATTGTCTTGCTCTGCTGTTCTGAAAGCATTTGTCTCTGTTACCAAAATTAATTGATGTGACAGGGTCAGAGGAAATATCTGTTGGTTGCCTGCATGGTTTTGCTCCATGCCAAGCAATATGCTTGTTATCATTAAGAATTCTTATGTAAAATGGATAGTAAAATGCTGGTACAGCTAAGTGAAATAATTCATTACTTTCCAAATGCCTACTAAGCACTTAGTTCCTGAAGTCATATATTGGGGTCTTGAGCTTCTAGATGCTTAAGATTTGTTCCAGGAAGAACATCTAAGTCCTGAGTGGCTTCACTGTTGATGTCAGTGATGGAAAGACCTGCAGCTAAACAAACTTGAACTGACCAATATAGTTATAATCAAGATAAATGTACAGGAGATGAGAGGTGGGAGGAAGAGATTGTGCAACAATCAGTTAAATTAAACTATTGTCTGTCCAGTGTTTCTGGCACTGATTCTAACCATTAACTTAATTTATTACTCTATTACTCTTCTGTGGGGGTAATGACGTCTACAGTAGTTTCCTTTGTATGGGTTAAAATTTTACTTCAAATAAATTTATGTCTAAAATTAGAAAGTAAACATTGATGAATCTGATTTTTAGTGAGTGGTAGCAGAAATCTTAGTAAATATACTATAAAATTGCACTGGAACATACATTGAGAGGGATTTAGTAGGTAGACTTTTTAAAAAAGGAATGAAAAGACTTAGGTAAGACATAGGTGGTCATAATGAGAATCAGGAGTTCAGGAGCGATAACTAAAAATCTTCTGGTATTTTCAATTACCTTTATTTAAATTAAAAGTATAAAATCATGTGTCTTAAGGCTATTAGTATTTAAATGGGATGAATTTTTGATTCTGATCTGTGTCAGTGAAGTGTTTTATCTTGAAGTCTTGTGTATAGCACTCCAATTTCCATGTGACTAATAAAATACAGATACTTTGGAGTTTAGTCAGTGAACAAATAAGAATTATTGTTTGGATTTAGATAGGGAAAGAAAATGTGGGTTATAAGCTGGTTAAAAAATTGGAAGCATCTATTATTAAGAGGTATTGATACTGGAATTTATGTGAGAGAAGGAAAAATAAGATTAGTCAGGAAAACCAGTCCTGTGGTTATATGGGCCTGGGTCATATACATTTGCCTTGCTAATGCTTTTTTAGTGTGATTAAAAACTTCCAGAGCTCATGACTTCAAAAAATTCATTGTGTGGAAAAAACTAAAACATTCCTTATTGTTGGCTTCAGTGTTATGTTTGGCTTTGAAGAAACTGACTTGTTTTACAGTTTGAGTCAAAGATCAACGCAATCATTTGAGCCTTGACTTTCTCTTGCAGGAGTCTGACAGAGCTGGCGGCATTTTCGTCTGTCAGGCTTTTGTTGTTTAAAATCAACTCTTTCACTCGCTGACACTGTAATGAGGAGTAAACAAGCCCTATTTCTTTGCGACAATTTGTAGTATGTTTTTAGTGGATTCTGAATTTAGCAGTGCGGGTTTAACAGTTGTTAAATCATGTATCTGTAGTAAACTTCTTTACTTAGTGGTAATAATTGAGGAAATTAGTTTACAGCCCCTTGTGGAGGGGTTCTATCTTTGGTCCTGGTGTTGTCAGCTTTGGCCCTCCACTGCTACCTACCTGTCTGCTTACTTCAGAATACCATCTTCCCAGTTCTCCTCTTGCATTTAGCCACTACTTTGTGGTAATAGGATTTCAAGTGTCCTGCTTGGCTTTTTGTCCCAGTCATAAATGTGTTAGATAATTGCAGGACCACATGTGCTTCTAATTAACTATATGAATGTATGTTCTAATATATGGGGCTTAAAAATATGTCTGAGAATAGGTACTCAATTGTACTAGTACATTTTAGAGGATATGGTGTTGCTGAGAAGGTAGGGTTTAAATTTCATGTAATTTCTCTAATTAGAGAATGTAACAGTGATGTCCCTTAAAATCAAGTTAAGAGTCACCATTTACAAGTACTGATCCTATCTGGCAGGTACATAAATATCATAAATAAAGCCTTCTGGATACCTTATGCTAAAAAGAAGACAGAACTTTGTATCTTGCCGAACCTACAATAAAAATAAATCTAAAAAGAGAAAATCATTTAAGTCAAGATTCCATTGATTTTATTCTGTGTTCTAACCAAAGAAATGCTATTTTTATTTACTTCTCAGTGATTTGTTGGTGTCTGTTCAGCATGCAACTTGTCCTTCATTGATGATATTTTCAGCAGATCTGAAAGTTGAGAGAATTACGTAGAAAGAATTAAAGGAAAGTTGTTGGTATAACATATTTAAGGAAATTTGACTCTTCTATTCCACATTCCATCTGGGATGAGCTAAAGTATTCTTTCCATGATTTTTCAGTACTTTTATACAGTCATTAATTAATGTTAAAATCTATCACCAACAAGTGAAATTGTGTACTCAGAATAATGAACAGGTTACCTGCTTATTTATCTGGAAAATAATGTAGTTACCCTTAACTGGGATTTTGTTGTAGAGTTTTAGATAAGGAAGTAATTTCTTTGGGATGAGGAAAAGAAAAACCTTGTTATAGGCATCCCAAGGTTAATATATTGAAGTTGGTCTGAAGTTGGCACGTTCCCTGATTTGAGGTTCTGTTAAGAATTCCGTGTAGACATAGGTTCTTCACTCAATGAACCAAAAGACAGGAAGGGTAAAAATCTCAGATATTTTGAAAACGCTAAGTCAAGAAAACTTTTGCATGAAGGAATGTTGTCATTGCCAACACTTCTGGTTTTTGACTACTCCTTCAGTTGCTAGAGCAGTTCCATTGGCCATGGGAGACCAGGTTCAATTAAGTCCTTTTTCATCTTGTACCTTTTGCTTCTGGATTGCTACTGGACATTTTGGGTATGACTTGTTTATAGTCTCTTGTCTAATTAAGTTTCCTGTTGTAGAAGTTAGAAATTCACCAAGACTGAAAATGGAATTCAGGGGTCCTACTAATGGGTGAACACCATAATTGTGAGAGAGAGGATTAACTTTCTGCATTTTGCTGACAGCGTGCATTATCTGAAGTGAGGCAGAGATAAGAGAGTGCAAATGGCTGCTCTCAATCAGAGAGGAGATTGGCTTCTCCCCTTTATGGAAGTCCTCAAACCAAGTGCACCTTAGTACAAAGAGAGTACTACTTATTTTCATCATGTAATGATAAGGTTATTTTTGATTGCAAACTGGCTTTATAGATTGGATAAGAGGTACAATCATTGCCAAACTGACCAAACTGGAGACTAACAAAAGGTGGAGCTCATATAGTTATTTTCTGTTCCACTCTTATAACTATAGGAGAGTGTTACTGTGTAGAGTTAAAATAGCTTTAAAAGGCATTTACAATTACGTTTTATTAATCATCAGTTGTTACAGATAGTGAAGGTTCTATAAAGAAAACAATGAGGGTCCTGAATTAGAGGTTCACAATAAGAAACTTCTAATTTAGTTGGAAACTTTTATTTTGTTGTTTTCAACAAAAAGCTTGAACTGAAGATTGAACTATCTTATCTGTAGTGCCTAAAGATGAAAGAATTTCTTCCCCTGAAGAAATTATATATACAGTTGCCACTGGAAGCATTTTATTCACTTCCAATCTAACCTTTGGAGTTCTTTTCCTCTATAAGAACTTAAATTCTGTATCTCACTCCATTGATGAATCGTAACCCTGACTTAAATATTTTCAACAAACAGTTAGGAAAGAGGTGAGTGCAGTATTGTTACATCATGCAAAATACTAATTTGTTTTAATGAGAGATTTAGTTAAAGAAACGTAAACAGTGAATGTGCACAAAATATATCAATAGTCTTTACATAAAACAACGAAAACTGATTTTTGGATATTTAGATTTAATTCCAGTGCAGGCATAATGACCTTTTAAAGTCAGTAGTTAATGTTTTCGTAATAATGTTAATTCTCTCTCTTTTCAAGTACTTGATGTAGAATAGTATACTCCTATGTAATTTATTACCTATAGGAGTCCCACTAATATCCATTATCTTGAAAATATTACAAAATTTGCACTGTTGTATTTTCCAATATCCTTTGTGTTTAGACTGTTTAGAAAAAAAACAAAAACAACAACAACAAAAAAACAAAACCAAAGAAGAAAGAAAGAAAAAAAAAAAAAAAAACAAAAAATGAAAAGACAAGGGATTTCATTTTTCCTACTTATCACCAGTTCAGGAAACTTTTCTTCTTGAGCAATATTACCACTGATTTAAATGTTGACATTTAAATTCTGTTGGTTGAATCTTTTCTTCTCTTTGTTTTACAGTATGCTGTCAAAATTATAGCATTTTTAACAATCCATTTTCCAGGTAAAACTGGCATTCATCAGCCTTCTAAATCAGTTGAGTATTTTAGAAGACATAGAAATGTCTGACATTTGCTTTTGTGTTTTGCAGACCAGCTATTTTTACACTTTTATATTCTAAAGTGCAGCCCTAATTTTTATTTCATTAATAGTCTTTTATATTATAAATCTAATCTGTTTTGGGATTTGAGTTTAAAAACTGCTCCTGATCTCATCTTAGTGGATAAACCAAGTACTTTACAGAGTGTTTGCTAAAAGAGGTAGCTGTTTTATTGATGAATGTAGAAAAAGTGTATAGTCCAGTGCTTTGTTCCATTCCTCTAATTTATGACACTAGTAATAATAGATGATGAATGAGATATCCAAAACATTAATAAATTATCTGAAGATGTGTACTAAATCAAAGAGGAGGAGACTGAGAAATAATCTCATATAATGCCTCCAAGAAAAGTAAGCTAATTCCAGAGTCATTTATTCAGCAATATGCAAAAACCCTGAGAAATTTGTTGAAATTGAACTGCTATAGTTAGTATGAGATTAATATAACTCAGCATTTCAAATGTGCTATTATAGACACTTGGATCGCCAGTTTCAGGTGGCAAGAGATGTAAAACTTACAGGCTAAAATCACACTTAAATGTTTAAGTTAAAACGTTGAGTTTAAGCATGTTTAAAATAAAACCCAGCAATTTTGCCCTACAGTGATGATACTTACATCCTCTTCCCTAAATTCATGTATCCACTAACAGTATTGAAATTTGCAGCAGTTTTTTGCTGTGGTTTGCATTCAGTAACTTGATGATTCTGTGTAAAATAGTTACTTGTTCAAAGAGAAACTGTGCAGCCTTTCATTTTTCTTAGCAGTGGAGTTTCTGTCGTTTGTCCATTTGGATTCCACAAGGCTTAGTTCTCCTGGTGACACTGGGAGTCTCAAAAGGAGTCTTCATGTCAGAAGAGGCATTTGGCCATGTATGCAGTATTCATGTGCCACTTTGTTATAGACAGGCAGCATCCAAGTAGTGGACTGGTTTTATGCAAGCAAACTAATGTCATTCTTAATAATCTATTTCTTAATGTTACCAAGTCCATTGAAATTCAGTCACCGTGATAAAATAGAGTGACATTTACGGAGGGTAAGTATTGGTAGAAATGAAACATCTTGGTATAACGTTTTCTGTTTTGCAGATTGACAGTTGGAGTTTTTTATGAATGTGATTTTTATCACATCTAGATAACCTGTGTGTGGATATAGATAAATTTGTCATCAAAATGATAAAAATTTTCTTCTGTCCTCTCTGTTCCCATTTTTTGGTATTTTTCCTTCCATGCCTTGCACCTTTGCTGGAGTTCATATGGCTGTACAGAACTGATCCAGCTGATGGATAATATATTTTTTCTTTGTTGAGGTTATACAGTGAGTTGCAAAGTAGTTAAATGTTTTTGGTATTAAGTTAGTGAAACATCCTAAAGACTATACTTTCTAAGTCAAGGACAATGGGAGACCCTTATCCCTGATGATTTTTGATCATATCTGATCAAATGTGATCACCAGTGGATACAGGTAACTAAACTTACATACCTAGTGGTATTCAGTGTACCCATTTCTTATGTGTGAAATAGTACCAGAGGACACATTATTGTGCAACAGGGGCAGTATAGTAAGTGGCTTTCTGTATTTCCTGTATTCAGCCTCATATTTATGACTAAGATTATGCATAGACTGTTGGATACTAAGCCACTTATACTGAACTTCTGGATTTTTTTCACTCAGCTTTCTCTGTCATAATCCCCTTAATAGTCTCAGTGATCCAAAATGTCTGAATGGTGTCTTGCTATCCCTGAACTCATGTTTGTCATCGAACTGGACATTTTTTAGATACACTATTTCCCAGAATGTGTTTTATTGGTCTTTTTCTACACATAGCCTTAGTTCAACCTTTAACTGTGGAATTTATTGTAGTTGCAATTTTCCATGTAAAAGTTGTCATCAGAAAGTATCACCAATTGTTTTCTACTCTTTGTTTTCTTTCAGTTTTTACTAAATACAGTGAGTATTGTTAATCATCTGCTACTTTTAATCATCAATCTTCAATATGAGCAATTAAAATACTGTTTAAAAATAGTAGTAAACAGAATTTTCTTTTGTTTCTACACCTTAATCTAGGTTCAGGCATCTTGTGAAAATATTTCTATAAATTGTAACCTCAATTAATTATAGAATCAAAGAATATCCTCAGTGGGAAGGGGCCCTCAGGGACCATGAAGTCCAACTCCCAGCTGGACAGTACAGCCCCAAGAATCTCCCCATGTACTGAGAGTGTTACTCAAATGCTTCTTGGACTCTGTCGGGGTTAATGCTGTGACCACTTCTCTGAGGAGCTGTTCCAGTGCCCAGCCACTCTCTGAGTAAAAAACCTTTTTCAGGTATCCAACCTAAACCTCCCCTGACATAACTCCAGGCCATTCCCTTGGGTCCTGTCACTGGCCACCACAGAGCAGAGATCAGTGCCTGCCCCTCCTTCTCCCCTCACAAAGAAGTTGTAACTGCAGGTCTCCCCTCGGTCTCCTTGAGGCTGAACAAACCGAATGACCTCAGCTGCTCTTTGTATGTCTTCCCTTCGAGATCCTGCAGCCTTCTTGTGGCCCTCTGCGCTCTCTGATAGCTTTGTATCATTCTTCCATTGCAGTGCCCAAAACTGCACACAGTATTCAAGATGAGTGCAGAGCAGAGCAATCCCCTCCCTTCCCTGGCTGGCAGTGCTGTGACTGATGCACCCCAGGATGGGGCTGACCCTCCTGGCTGTCAGGGCACTGCTGACTCAGCCGCTGACTGGGACCCCAAGTCGTTTTCCATGGGGCTGCTGTCCCTTCACATTCCCCAGTCTGTCCATACATCCAGGGTTGCCCTGCCCCAGCTGCAGAATCCAGCATTTGCCCTTGTAAATTGTCATACAGCTGGTGATTGCTGAGCCCTTCAATTTGCTAAGGTGGTTCTGAATGGCCTCTCTGCCATGGAAGGAGTCGGGAGCTCCTCCCAGTTTAGTGTTGTCAGCAAACTTAGTATACCTTTGAGTCCTGCATCCAAATAATTTATGGAAACACTGAAGATCACTGGCCTAAAATGGAGCCCTGCAGAACCCCACTAGTGACTGCTCGGCAGCTTGGTGTGACCCTATTTCCTGTGATGTAAATGAATGTGCCCTATTTATGAGTCAGACTAGGACTTATTTGGCTTAGTCAACCCATACGTAATTCGGTTATTAAATTTTGCTGTTTTTTCTTCATAGCTGACGTGACCAGGTTTGTAATTTTTAACTGTCAAGTTCAAAGAGAAATGGGGAGAGAAAACAGTTTCAGAAACTAGGAATTATATTTATTTTCTAAGTTTATTGGAGATCTAAATGTAAAATATATATGTAGATTATTACTAGCATATTTGTCATATATTTCCCACTACTTTCTTCTGGCTATTTATATTGAAGTTCCACATATAAGTGTAGCTTCTTTACTTCACCTTTTCATTTACCTTAAGGTCTGCCTTGGCTGCAAAAGTCTAAACCTTACAGTCAGTCCTCATAGCATTGTAGAAAATAAGCCAGGGTCTTTTCTGCACTTATCTGTGGTGTTCAGATGGGGTTAGTGATTATAGTAGAATGTATTTCCTCTTTCTGCAGAACTGCACACTTTCTCGTTACATTCAGAATTAAAGATCTGTTGAAGGCCAAGAAGTTATTTCCCAGTAAGGGAAAGATTGAAGAGAATTTATTTGCCTTATCGGTATTTGTCATGTTGCCAGACCTTAGTTTAAGGAAAACAGCTATTAAGTAAGCAACAGAATCCCATCATATATTCACTAACTTTGCCATTATGTTCAGTGTGAAATCAAGACATTTTAAAAGTCAGAGAAGTCTATTAAATAGTGTTTTATGGGTTAAGGTGCTTATTCATGGTTGTGCAATATGACTTCGAGTTTCTTCTGTCCTTGGTCCATTACAAGACCTTTAATAAGTATTTTATATCTACGTGGGTGTGCTAGTGTCTCTTTTTGTTGTGGAGAATGTCTCAGAATCTCATAGTGGATAAATCTCACTTGAAATTAATTTGAGCTACCAGAACAAAAAGAGAATAGTAGCAGAACTTGAAGTGTACAAAACACACCTGAATAAAAGCTAAATAGTCTCTGCACCCCATTCAGTTATTTGTAGAAAACAGAAAGATTCTGCATATTTCAGAAATTAAAATATCTATACTGGTATTAAAATATGCTGAGAAAGGGATCCAGCAGCTCTTGCTTTACCAAAATTGGTGCATGATCAGTTAGTACAACAGCAATTAAGGCCTAAATTGGGAGAGCCCTTCTATAGAACAAGACATTATCTCTTCTTTTTGAGAGTAAAATGCAATATCCACTCTTTTATATGAATAGACTTAAAGAACAACAACCATTAATTGTGGAAGGTAATGACTGCGCATTGTATAATCTTAGAAGATAGTCAATTCTTCACTGGAAAATGTGTGCAATTTGTAATTTCTTATTTTATGCTTCCAGAAATAGGGCATCCAAAATAAAAATTTAATTGCAGAGAATAAATCTTCAGCCATCTTAAAAAAAAAAAAAAACAACCAAAACAGTTCAGTTAATATATTTAGAGATGACAACAGAGGAACCCTTCGGCCTTAAGCATATTACTTGAAAAATAAGGATCTTAAATGTGGTGTTGTACTTTATCATATGTATGACATCTGGGGTCTTATTAAAATCCAGGAGTGCATGACTAAGGTTCTTGAAAAAGAGAAATGAACTTTTAAGTGGCAAAATGTGGATATTAAATAACTGCAAGCTACTTGTTTACCCAGTCCATTTAAGTATAAATTATCTTTCATCAATTCTAATAAATTGACAGTGCATTGTTTAAATAAATTTTAAACACAATAGAAGAGCATCTGTAATTGGAAAATTTAAATTTTGCTACCAAAATTAAGGTTCCATTTTTTGGAGTACTTCCAGGTTAACATATTATTGAGAAGTTCCCATTGAATATTGCAAATCAATACAATGAAGGGTTAATTGTGAAAACTTTTATTTTCTTATAAATCAAGAAGTTGGTAAAATGTACACTTACTGTTGATCATTAGAATACAAAACTATCTGTTAAAATCAATTAACATGCATATCTGATGACTGATTGTATAAATATGAAAGTCAAATAATTGTAATCGTTAACCATGGCTTCAGGTCATATGAGTTGTCAGCTCAAAAAACTAGAGGAGAAAGAGGTTGATTTGCATATATTTAATGTGGCATGCTGTAGGAATTTGAGATAAATCTTTGCTGGTAATCTGCTTGTTTTTATCTAAAAATCTACTAGGAAATGTGGGTCATAACAGTCAAATGAGCTATGTCTTATATTGATAGGAGTTGATTCAGTAGTTTGGGATTTAACATTTTGCTCTGTTTCAAAATTTTAGAATTGATTTTTACCTTAGAGACAATTGGAAGATACTGGTTGAAAAGTTATTCAGAAATACTCAAAAGTTTTTACCAAGAACATACCCAAAATTATTCTATAACATTGTAGGACTAAGTTACTTTTACAAGTTTTTAGTGAGGCTTAACAATATGTCTAAAAAGCACATTTTGTCTTTTTATGATAAAAAAAAAATCATATACATTTGAAGTTTTTATGAGGTACTGTACTGTGTCGCAAAAGTATCTTTCTATGTGAAGTGGACCAAACAAATAATTTTTAATTTAATTAACAGATTGCAATAAATGGCGGGGGGGGGGGGAATTGTGGCACAAGAATGAGCCTTCTAGTCTTGAAATATGCATTAAGTTCCTAAATATAATAAACGATTGCAGGTTTGGGTTTTTTTTGTTTTGTTTTGTTTTGTTTTTTTTTTTAATAATGCAAAACATTTTGTGTAACTTTATAACAACTTCAGGAATCATTTAAAAGTGGGTCAGAATGTAGTGGTTACATTAACTTTCATTAACTATAATCTAGTTAAGCAGCTCTGTCCAGCCTTTCTCCTTCTCCCTGTGTTTACTCTTGAGTATTAAAAAAAATCCTAAATTTTGATATTACATGGACATCTTTTTCTAAAGTTTCTCTGTTTCCTATATTCATGAGTTCCCAGAAGAAGGAAGCAGCAGTATGTGATTTCTTTTAGTCTGATTTGTACCTTCAAACTAAGAAACTTTCTGGTAATGGCAATATCTAAAGGTGAAGAATGAAATAGCTTTGTTGCTCGGTCCTTTTAATGTGAGACTGTTTCATGATTTTGCCATTGAAAATATTTGAAATTTGTTCTTAAGTGTGGGGTACAATCCAGTTCCTTGAATTAACACCCAAATTAATTTGAGTGCCAGCAAGAGAGACTCCCTGTTGTAGCACAGCTTCCAGATTGGACAGAGTAGAGAATGTGCATGATTACTTGATTTTTGCTGTTCTTCTCTGTGAAGTACACCTGAACATCAGTGCTTTCTACTTTAGTCTTCTGTTGACAAATCTTCCTCGTAATCTGCATGATGTAAGGCACCTATTCGATGTTTGAGGGCTGTAGTGGGTGAGGGGGGGAAAGGACCAGCTGGCAGAAGAGAGGAAGAGAATCAAATTCAGTTTCTGTCTCTTGTGTAGGGTGGAATTTGCAGGTGATTGCAAGTGGGAGAAAGGTGGCAGTATCCCAGGTTATTGGCTGGTTCTGGTTTGTGTCCCTCTTTTAATGATTTACGTGTCTTATTTGAGCAGGTAATTATGACCCTCCAGCTTATAGACAGAAGTAGTTGTGTGAGGAGGTGAGTTCTGTAACCACAGATTAGAAGCCCAAATTAAACATGAAAGTAATTAAAAATAAGTGAAAAGGAAGAAAAAATTTGGGTTTAAGACATCAGTAACTAATTGCAGTTTTAGCTCTAATGTAACTCATTGGTGAAAAATCACTGCTACCAGAGGCTCCAAAGCTGCAGATGAATGCTCTATGACTACATGATTCTTCCTATACAAGGTCTGATTCCAGAACCTCCAGAGCAATTGTATGTCCCAGTAATCCTCTAAATCTTTTAACGCTTGAAAGTGTAGGCTGCTTTTACAAGAACCCATTGCTTTTAAAAAGAAGCATTTGGGATATATATGATTTGTTTTGGGGCTGGATGGGATTCAGAGATGTGCTGTGGGTATGAATTGTCATTTTAAAAGAGAAATCTGTACACTAAATGAGAATACATTGATAAAAAACCCAGTCTCATTTGTCCCACTTCAGAAACACGTACTGTGAGAAGAAAGTACTTCAGATTCCTTAAAATATAGAAGTTTTTGTATTGTTGTGTCTTGGGGCTTGCAGTGTTATTAGCTCAAAGGGGAGGTATGCTTTTTCATGATGACTATATTTAGCCACGAGGAATAGTCCTTTTTAAAGCAAATTGAAATGAGTGTATGAGAGCGTGAAATTATCAGCAGCGCTGGTGCACATTTACATTACTTCTACACACTCTTTTGAATGACCACACAACAGAACAAGTACTTCATTTCCACTGTGTTGATTTTTCTTGACAAAACATGGCAGTCTATCCAAAGGAGGGTGTTTAGCCAAGATAAATATAAAATTTATGATTAAGCAAAGTGTTTTCTTATTATAATCCCTAAAGAGAATTTGAGACTTGTTAAATATAACGTGCCCAGGTAGTTTTAAGAGTAAATTATCCTTTATGCTTTTAAATGCTGAAATACAGCAGCACCATCAGCAATTTGAGATATTACTTGCAGAAACAACACTGCACAACTGACTTCCTTTAAAACAAGTAGCAAAAACCTGTGTACGTATGCAATATATAACTTCAGGCTTGATGTATTCCTTCATTTTACAGTCCAGTACAGAGAGCAGCATGGTTGGTAAAACTGTCTGTCTGTTTCCTGTGTGTGATGTGTATTATGGAAGAAAGCAAATAATCTTTTTGACAGAATGGATAAAAGTTGATAACATGCTTACACTTGTGGCACATTTCTTCAACTGCTATATTTACAGAGTACCACTCTGAAGAAAGCTATGGTGACTGTCAGTATTATTCATTAAAATAAATGGAGACTGAAAATTGATTGAGGAGAAGAGTGGATTTTGACCTTTGTGGTACCAATGCTGGCTTTGAGTGCAGTATTCTAATTAAATTGTGAATGTACTTAGATAGTGGATATTAAATGATCTCACTGTATTCTTTCAAGGACTATGAACTTCCAAAATCAAGGATAACATTAGATGTCAGCCAAGTATTTTGTCCTTCTCATGGTTTGTCTTTACATCTGAATTAGTGCCAGTTTGCACAGATTGTGTGTCAGCTTAAATACAAGAAACAGGCCTCAGTCTGCTTGAACTCGTTCCACCAAAGACTTCTAAAAACTTTCCGTAGTCTGCAAACTGTAATGGTTGTTTCACATTAAGTTGCTTTGTAGAATTATAAAACAGCTTTTCTTGTGCTTTCAAATAAAATGTTGTCATCTGCTAATGAATGAGATACCATCTGTAATAATTAAGGTTATTCTACTTGTTTTTCCCCTGCAGCAAAACTTCTGAAGGTTTGCAGAAGACAATAAGAGAACCACCAAGAAGACTATTGCAGTCTTGTAAGTACTGCACCCAGGAAAAAAAAAAAAAAAAAGAAGTATGTGAATTAAGAATGTTGTAAGGAGATTTTCATTTTTTGGGGGAAAAATGAGCCACATAAAGGGATTACATATAAAATACAGAGCAGGATGTATTGTAGCAATCATGTTAATAATTTACAAAGGAAAAACTGCACTCTTGTAAAATCTAAAATTGTATCCTTCTGCAGTGTAATCAGGAATTCACCAATAGCAATGAAAAATATTTCTCTATCCACCAAAGATTGATCTAGTTTATATACATTTGTTTATTTAAAACTATCAGAATTTAGAAAATCATTGTAGTTTTGTAGGTTTGTCATTTGTTTTAGTGACTTATTGTTTAGGTTATTTTGCAGAATTATTTATTTGCTGATTTATTTATGTATTTCATTATTTATTTATTTGATTATTTAGTAAATTATTTATCTGATGAATTATTAATACATCTTCATGACATGCTTTAAATTATTTATAACTTAATTTTGAGTTTATTGCTTTTCAACGCTGCATTGTTACTGACTAGTTTTGATTTTTTTTTTCTTGGTTCTTGAAAATTAAAGTACTAGCTCTAAGGCAAAAGTATATTCTTTGCAGAATCCATAGATGGTTTTCAATGAAGTAATTTACCATGTAGATACTAATTTTGTTTAGTTTTATATTGCTTAAGACCACTTTTCTTCTTACTGAGCTTTTGCTTCTATGATTTCATAGGTATGTTGGGATCAAATGAGTGACCTTTAAGGGGCAAAGATAAATGTTTACTCTAAGCAGTGTAGAAATAGAGTTGCTTTATTTCCCCTTAATAAGTACTCTTTAATTATTCTTGCAGTTACCATATATTTTTTGTCCCAGTAAAATGGATGTATTTAAAATGAGGCTTTTGATGTTTGAGCTAATACGTTTAACATTTAATAAGAAAATAAAATATTCACATTAGTAACCCATATGGAGAGTACTTTTTCAGTGGCAAGGTTTTAAATACATGGGGAGGAATGGTGGTATCTTTAGACATGCAGAAGGAGGTACAAATTGAAGGAAGGTGGATAGTAAGGGTTTTTTTTCTCCCAGTGTTTTTTGCACAGGAATTTACAAGCTCTTCAAATTTAACATGCCTATTTTGTTGTATGGAAACTACTTTCAGGTTCTGTGATCACAAAGAATCATTTCTAGTGCGCAACATAGTGTGAAACCTGTTTTTGTGTTCCTTTCCTCTGCCAATCAAAAAGGTCTGAAATGTCATCTTTACTCCGTAGAGTCTTGAGTGAATGTGTAAGGGCAGTGTAAGGGGCCAATTTTGGGCTTTAGGTGTGAGCACCAGCTCAACAGAGTTTAAAATGGTGCCTGGAATCAGAATTTGACTTTGAGTCAGTTCTGACTGATGGACTCTTCAGGGCCTTGTTCCTGCAGTTGCCTGTCTGGCCTCAGTTCCCAGCGAGTACCTTGGGCAGTCCAAAACCACCTTGCAGGACTGACAGCCCTGTTTCAGAGCTGTAATGGATAGGGCAATGCAGCAGTTCCTCTGCAGAAGTGCCGTATGCATAATGTGGCCTTTATTCTATGTTTAGTGCTTGAAATGAATTACTATATACTTTAAAGTTTTAACACAGCATGGAAAGGCTGCATTGTACATTTCAAGTTTCAATGCTGTTGAAATACAGTAGAAATGGCCTCTGTAGACAGGTTTCACTATAGAACTTAAATTATGCATGTGTATATCCAAATTCCTTATTTTGAAATATTGAATGTATGAATATTTAATTTGTATCTTGCTTTAGTATCTTCATATGCTTGCCTTAAAGGAAGCTGTTTCCTTTGATTTATATACATGGATAAAAATGTGTGTACAGTATGTATCAATAGTTTTTTCTCTCTGTGGTGTTAGATGAACAGCTTTAGATAATGATAGCTACTGATTTTTATTCTGCAGCTTGCTACCATTGTATAAAACGTAAATTTGTCGTATTTGTTCTATTAATCTTACTTGAATTTCAAATTCATTTGCTTTCCAGAAATATTTTCTTAATTACATGCGTTAAGAAAAGTCAAGTATGTTGCGGATCTTAATGATGCAGTATTTTTGGTCTGTGCACAGTAACAAAGCTCTGAATATTATTATTTGGGGCAGAGTTCCAATCTGAAATTTACATTTCTCCTTATTTGAATGTTTTCACTGAAGCTGAGAACTCCAAGGGAGTTCCTCAACATATCCTAGTTTATGCGATATGCTCTCTGAAATTTAGTACATTCTTATTTCCTTTTGTAAATGAGGTCTTATTGTTGAATAAGACCTATTATAAGCAGCTACAAAGGTAAGTGCTGTCAGAGCATTCTGCCACCAGCTTCTTGAAGTATGAAACACTCCCTGAAAGATGTGCTACTACTGTTATGGGATAATATAACGCAGCTTATGTGTTGGCACTGAGAGTAGCTACTTCATAATGATGACAAGTGAAAGTACAGCCAAAGGTCACATTAAACAAGAGATTTCTTTCACACCTCATCCATTTTCTGGATGTGGTATGAAAATAGCTTTGTTCCCTATACTTCAGTATTTTTAACAAGGAAGTTATCTTGAAGTAATTTTTTATGCCTTGTATATTACTTTGTTCATGTTTTAAGAGATAGACTATAGAATTCTAGCAGGTTAAATTGATACTGTGAAAGTGTTTGAAATTAGCTTAAATTTTGGGTGCAGTTAGACAGCACAAGTAGTATTTCATCTCACTACATTTTTTACTTTGCAGATTTGCTTAAGCACATACCTTTAAGTTCTAGAAAAGGAACTATTGATGTGTGCTATGGTTTAACCCAGCTGGCAACCAAGTACTTTGTAGCCCCTCACTCACTCCCCTCTCTGCCATGATGGGATGAGGAGTAGAACTGAAGAAAGGTAAAACCCATAAGATTTTGAAATAAGATTTGAAATAAAGTAAAATATAATAGTAATAGTGCTGAGAAGAGAGAAAACAGAGAGAATAAATAAAACTCAAGAAAAACAATTTAAAAAAATTAATTGCTCGCCATTTGCTGATTGACCTCCTGCCTTATGTCTGTCCTTGAGCAGTGATTGGCCTCTTCTGGTCAGCTTCCCCCAGTTTATTTTCTGGGCATGATGTTCTGTGATGTGGAATAGCCCTTTGGACAGTTTGGATCAGCTGTTCTGGCTGTGCTCCCTTCCAGCTTCTTGTACACCTCCATACTGGCTGAGAATGAGACACTGAAACGTCCTTTGACTTTACACTAAGCACTAAAATATCAGTGTGTTACCAACATTATTCTCATCCTAAATTCAAAACACAGCTCTGTACCAGCTACTATAGAAGAAAATTATCTTTACTGCAACCAAAACCAGGGCACTATGCAAAGTGATACTTACATTGATGTTACATGACCATGGATTTACTCTTTTCTATATATTTTAAAAACGAAAATACATTTTTCTTTTCTGAATTAGAGTCTGTTCAGAAATAGGAAAGTAACTGACCTGGCTGTGTCGACAGTTTTTTAGCTCTGCTTTAATGAGACCCTACAAGTATTGTTAAAGGATAATTTCTGCTGAAATGGTGAACCAGGATGCTAAAATAAGGCGAAATTTTTAAAAATTATTAGGAAGTATTAAATAATGAACCAGAAGCTGACTTGTTTCACAGAGAGTGTTGAACAGTTAGGAGATACTGGTTGGGAAGCCTAAATCTGGTATATTATTGGTAGGTATATTTCTGTTCTAATCTAACTCCATAGAAATTGCAGAAGCCATATTAAGCTCTTCTTCAATTTGTTTCATACAGATAAAAGAATTTGCATCTCATGACTCACATATTTCCTGTTGTATCTTTAATACAGCCATTTTTAGTATTTTTCATGCCTCTTTCCTCTATTGGTATGCTTAGAGAGTCTGTGTGTAGGAGCTTGTTATTTTACCCGTGAGGCAAGGAGGAGTTCAAATCAATAGCAGTGTGTTGTTGACACTAAATGATGTTTCTTCTTGCCACAATAAGACTTGATTTTGTCATCCTAATGATGCTAGCTTGCTTCACAGAATAGGGATCAGCACTCTCTCAGATCAAACTTCACAAGTTCAAAAAGAAGGAAATACTAGAAAAATAATCCAGTATTTGTGACCAAACACATGTGTTGGCTTTGTCAAATGAATATTCAAATTCTGTTTCATTTCATAGGGTAGCTGCTTTGCAAGGCATTTTGGAAGTCTGTGTTAAGGGATCTAGGATTGATCAGAGCTGACATTGATGAAAGTCTGATATTTTAAAAAGAGATGTTGCAGACATTATTTAAAATACAAGTTCACGTGAAATATGGATCTTAGTAAAACCTTGGCTAACGAAACAAGAAGCCTCAAGCTAGTAGAAATTCTGTGTGTTTCACAGAAAAATCTTTGCTGCACTGCCTAGAAAGAGAATGTCTTCAAGAGGGAGTAGGTACAGCCAGCAAGATGTTACCAGGCCTGGTCCATGACTGCACTCTACAGAATGATCCAAAAGGCATAAGCAGTTGTTCCTGACTTGAACTGAGGATTGCATAGGGGGCTGCAGCTATAAGAGGATGTGAATTTGAGAGAAGTGGTGTAACCATAGTAAGCAATACTAAGATGTTAGGAATTTCCAGGCTTAATGTTGGTAGCAACAGTGGGTTATTAAGAGCACAGGGTCTTTTGTTGAAAGCAATTACAGATGTGAATCATGCTATTATTGTTGTAAGTAGGTAGATATTATCAAAATATCTACCTACTTACAACAATATTTGTGCATTTATTTACATAGTTTTCACTGTATGAAAGATGTTACCTTTTTATCTGAAAGAACTTTAAAAGGTATGTCTTCATGATTAAACATTCACATTGTAAATAGTGAATTGTTCTGTTTGCAGTTATCATTCTGTATTTTTATGCAAAACATGGCTTCTCAGATGTTCATAGTGCAAACTAATCTAATATTTTTTGGTTTTACAATATCTCTTCTCCTCACTTCTTCTACAGAATATTCATAAAGTCACCTGACTGTCCATGTGTTGTGATGTATTTCCTGGGGAGGAAATGCCTCCTATTTTGCAGGCAGTGAAATAAATCCTCATGAGAACTACGGAGTCACTAGTTATATTTCAGTAGTGGCAATGAATATTAGATAAACTTTAGGCAATATTTGGTGTGTTTTTTTTTAAAATTTATATTAACTGTGGGGAATGGTAGCACCTAAAAGATGACTAACATCTTAAGAAACATAGTTTGTTGAGTTTAGCAGCCTCAAATCCAAAATGTTTTTGCTGATTCTGTTTCTTATTGAAATATGTTTTTATAAATTTGGTAATGTCGAGATAAGAAGTACTTTGCAAGTTTGCCTTTATTCACAAGACATGTCTACCTTGGATGCAGCATGGTGATAGTCAGAATATCTTAGTCTTCTTCATTCTGTCTCCAGTGCCGAGAGAAGCTAAAAATCAGTTTTTCTAGTGTAACTTCCCCTTATTTGAGGGAAGTCAGTAGGCATATAGAATTGTTAGCAACCTCAAAAAAATTAAATATTTTTTTTTCTCTTTAATCACCTAAAAAAAGTGCTATCTTAAGACTCTTTCTTAGAGAGAGCCTTTATTGTATGCATGTGCTTGCTATACATTCTTGGAACAATTAGTAAAACTACAGGCACATCTGAAGGCATATTCTGCATTTTTAGTGAGACGTATTTTGAATAACTAGCTGATCTATTGAGTAGAGTTGTCCATTGATTCTAAAGATATTTTTTTCTGTGCTTAGACAAATCAAGATGGTAATCATTTATAATTTCTTGCCTTCGTGAAAAGGAGTGATGAATAATATGATTGGAAGGAATGCATGAGTCATGAAATGGGGAGCTGGGCAATCATGGAAAAATTCACTTCAAAAATTCTCTTCTGCTTACCAGTATCTGTAATGTGAGTTCAGTTTTCTGTAACATAATCCAGAAATTACAATGGTAGAGGTTTTAATAAAAGCCTTGGATGGATGAACAAATCCCCTAAGTTTAACTGAACATTGCTTGGTGGGTTATAAAAGAGAATTTTTTTAACTCTCAGCTAAAAGTGATGGGGACACATTGATCAGAGGACACTCCCTCTTCTGACCCCTGTTTGAATGTGAAAATAAAATGTCTTAAAATATACTACAGTTAATGTGAAGTGAATCTAGATGGTCTTGAAAGTATCTGCACTATGAAACAGCTTTTAAGAGAGCTGTTAAAATATTGATAACTTGGTAGAGCACTTCAGAAACTCTTATATTTCAGTCCACATTTGAACTCTTTTGTTGGATGTACACAGAGAAGTATTGTTACTAAATAAATGGTTCAATTTGTCATAGATCTAGCCAAAAAAGAAAAAAAAAAAAGAATCCATCTTGTTTTCAGTTTTTCTCCTATACTGAAATCATCAAGGAGATATTGAATAATTGCACAGCAGAATCAAGCACCAACTCTGAGTCCCGGGCAAGACTCACATAACCAGCTGTTGTTCTCCCTGCAGTGACCTGGGCTAGGCATCCTAGCATCTGCCTCTGTTTTCTTTTCAGTGACCCAAGCCAGATTTCTTCAAAGTCTATTGCTGATATTTTCCCTACAGTCATTCATGCTAATTTCTTTTGCAGGCTACAGCTGTTTTTGAAAGATCTTTTCCCTTTTTTTCCCCCTGACTTCTTTCTATAAATTTAAAGCAATGATTTTTTTAAAATTACTGGATAATCTTAACCATAGGACTATTCTAGTTGTCTGTTCTATGCTTTAAACACTGTAGAAAAAGGGTAAATTAGATTTACTTTCCAAAGAAAAGCTCAGTCTGACCAGTGGTCCTTATGAACAAAGAATCCTGATCTTGAACTGAGCTCATTACAGTCATTTAAATTGAGAGAATCAAGGTGAATATGTTGGTGATGGCTTGGGACAGAGCAGAGCTCAGAAAAATTCAGAAGCAAAAAGCTGTTTTGCTCTGTGAACCAATAGTATGAAAAGATTGTGTGGCAAAATGCTCTAGAAGAGAAGAAAGGGCTATTAATGATATAAAACTGTTAATTATGGGATTAAGCTGACCTCAGGAAGGCAATATTGCTAAACAGCTAAATGCAAACCAATAAAGTGTAAGTTTGCAATCTTGGAGGAGATGCGGCTCAGCTTTCACAGTTGCTACTAATGGAAATTATGGAAAACCATTTAGAAATATTAACTTTTTTAAAAGTAAAAGAACCCAAAAAGATTAATGATTTTCTTGTTTTGTTTTTTCCTCCCTGTAAAGCATTCAAATCTTAAAGTAAGCCAGAGGTTCTTGGTACTTTGCACATTTATCTTTTAGGAGAGATTATGCACCTTGCTTTCAGTTTGCAATATCAAAACTCCTTTGGCAACTTCAGTTTATATGGGCAAGTGAATTAAAAAAAAGTACTCTGGCTACTATTGACTAAATTTTGCTTTTGTTGAAAATGCAAATGATATGGATAGCATGAGCATTTTGTTCTTTCTAGATCAATATTAAGTGCTTTTTCAGCTACCTTTGTTCTGGGACAGCTAGGTTAGTTATTGTTTGAATAAATACTACTCTGCAATCTAACTGAAGCACAATGATGATGACTCTTTGGTAGATCCACTTCAGGTACTGAAGAAGGTGTCCTTTCTAAGCCCCTTCCCTAGTCTTGTGTTTTCACCACTTTTAGATGTCTGCTGCTTGTGCATCCAGGCATTCTTTTGGTCTGTTAGTTTTAGTCTATATTAATTTTCTGATCTTACTACATTAGTGCTAGTTCAAGGAAGGAGTGAAAAAAAGGCATTTGAAGGGGGTAGGAGGCAGTCATGAACCAATAGACCCAGTGCTTAGGAATGGTGAGAAAAATACTGCTGCCAGATTGATGAAATGCACTGGTATTAATTGCTTACTGTCTCTCAAGTTTCTCTCTCTGTATTTTACAGCATCAGGAGTGCAAATTATAGTGTCTTTGGCTACTTTTTATTTTAATTTACTCACTTATACTGTTGTTGATCTTCTTCAGAAGGTACAACAATGTTTTAAAAACTCTTAGACACCAGAAAAACTAATGCAGAAAAAAAGCCTATTTTTTTTGGAAAAAAAATGGTTGTTTGGCCCAATATGATAGGGCTTGTCTTAAGTAAGTTCCCTGTGATGCATTGTTTCTTCAGTGTTCCAAAGTTGTATTAAGGTAAAAATATAAGCATGATTTATAAGGCTTAGTTGACATCCTGAGTACAGGAATTCAAATTGTATCTTGCAGTTTTTCTCATATACACACGACTAGTTCTTCCATCTTGTAAGTCTTTGGTTTCAACATTTAGCTAAATTTTTCTCTGCAGAAGATTCTTTCCAGTTCTTCTGGTATTCTGGTACAAACATGAATGAATGTGCAAACCCTCTGTATTCAAAACTCATGCTTAGTTAGATTCAAGATATGTGTCAGTGCATGTGAATATATATATTTTGAAGTCAAAGAAATATTTTTGTGCAATTATTTCGTTAAGATCATGCTATGACGTACAGGGTTTTTTCACATGATTCTTTCAGAGCCTTAAAAAACAACAGCAAAATAATGTGACAATATTTGAAAATGTGTATGTATATTTTTAACACTAGTGTTTTATAAAAATAGCTTGAACAAAACTGTTTATGCTTTCCCATAAATCAAATTGCAGATTCACCTAATATTTAAGATCAGAAGACTCCATTAGAGATCATCTAGTGCAGCCTCTCATCTCAGTGCAGGGTCAGCTAGAGCAGGTTCTTAAGGAGATTGTCTGGTTGGGTTTTGAATATATGCAAAGGTGGAGCCTTCACAAACATTCTGGATAACCTGTTCCAGTCTTTGATTATCCTATAAGTGAAAGAAGTTCTTCATATTTTTAAATTAGTTTCCTTGTATTTTTATCCATTAACTTTTGTCTGTTGACTGGTTGCCACTTAAATGAATTAGCCTCAATTTTCTGCACTCCTTCCCATCAGAAATGTCTAGAAATAGATAAAAGCCCCTAAGCATTCTCCTCTATGGGCTGAACAGTTCCAGCTCTCTCAGTATCTGCTCATATTTCATGTACTTCAAACCTTTAATCACCTTTCAGACTCTCTGCTGGGTGCACTGCAGTAAGTCCATGTCTTTCTTATACTCGGGAGCCCAGAAGTATATTGAATACTCCTTAAGGATAACATCAGTGCTGTCTAAAGAGGAAGAATCACTTCCCTTGACTTTCTAGTAAAATGCTTCCTGATGATCTTGGCCTCTTTTGCTGTGAGTACTCATTGTTGGCTCATGTTCAGCATGGTGTCCACTAGAACACTGGGGTTCTTTTCTGCAGAGCTCTGCAGATCGTTTGCCCTCAGCCTGCAGTGTGACAGGTGGTGAAATTCTTTTTGCTGTTTAATGTGAAGCTGACCAGCTTGTAATTCCATGAATCCTTTTTTGTGCTATTCTTCAGTAGAAGAATAGAGTGGTGGCATTTGGTTTGCAGAGGTCCTTAGGACCTTGCTGTGATGTCTGCGCCCCTACACATTACTTCAGCCCAGTTTGTTTATCCCTGCCTCCATCTCCTGTGTGCTTTGTTTTCATGTTTGAGTTCTGCCAACTGCTGCTGTTCAGCCATTTAGGTCTTCTGCCACATTTGCTCATTTTCCTGTTGTTTTGCATGTAGTCTTGGTTCTTAATGTTGAAGGAGGACATCCCTGACAATTAAGTTTTCCTGAATCCTTCTGTCTATAACAATCTGCCATGTGATTCTTCCAAGCAGATCCCTGAACATGTCAGAGTCTCCTGTACTGAAGTCTGGGCTTATGATCCCACTTTTTGCTTTTTTACTTCCTCTAAGGATGCAGAATTCCACCATCTTGTGGTAACTGCATCTAAGCTTGACTCCAGCTTCTGTATCCCTCATGTGTTCTTCCTTGTGTAAATCCAACACACGCATGGGGTCCAACAGAAAGTCTGCCCCTCAACAGCTCCTTAATGATTTGTGTCATGAACTTGTGATCCCCACGCTTCAGAAAACTTCTGGATTGCTTGATCCATGCTATGTTGTTCCTGTAATAGCTACTGGTTATACTTGGGTATACCCAAGGTTAAACTGCACAAGGAGGACGAGGTCCTGCAAATGTGATGGGAGTCATAGGGAGTGTTGCCCAAGGGACTGTTGCTCTCAGAGATTTGATTGATAAAGGTAAGAAAAAATAGTGCCTTTTTAAAAGGGAGAATATATGGAGTAAGCTAAAAGAATAATTCCTTGCTTAATTCATATTAGGAATTTATCTGATTAGGTAGAAAGGATTTGGGGTAGAGATTTATTTTTTACCCAAATACTGTATATGAAGCAAGATTAGTGAATATTTTTCTAAATAGCTCAGAAAATTGCAACTAAATATTTTGCATTTCCTCATGCATTATTAACATTGCTTCTGTGAAAACATCATCATCCTTACTATTTCTTTTTGACAGCAAATTCCACAAAAATTTCTGCTAACAGATGATTAAATACATGGAAGAAAGACTGGAGAATGCAAGGTTTCATTTTCTGATATTCAGTCTTTTCCAGTCTTTTACCTTCAGTTATATTTTTAAAATACATTGTTTTTAGAACTACAATTGAATTTTAACGATTTATCTTTTTTCTTTTGGAACTTTTTAGAATTAAACAGTTAAAGTATGTTAGAGACCTCATGTTTGAACTTATTTGAGCTTTGGAAGTTGCAATGTTCTAGTTTTCTTACATTGTTCTCAAGTAGATAGTGCGTCCATAATCTTAATAATTTAAGAATAGCAAACACACAGCTGAAGTGCATTCCATTCATTCAGATAAGAGGCGTTACTTGTTCCATATGGTTGTGTCTACCAACCTGTTAGCTAAAACGTGATTAGAAGTTGAGTTGCTTTCTCTTGTGCTGCCTTTGTTATGCTGATTATGAGAGTATGTTGCTCCCTAAGTCTGGGCATTTCTTTACATAGAGAGTGATTTTTCACTGCAAAATTAGTGTGCCTTTTATTTGTTGTATGAAGTAGCAAAATGAAGTGGTTTGCGTGATGCTTGTTTGTGCAGAATGCAGAAAGGATCATAGCATATGCTGAATTTTGGTATATACTTACAGCTGCCTTATTTAATGGAAGGGCTGGATATGCCCTGGTATGTGGACAGCATGAACTAGGCCTGCTTCTACTACTAAATAATAAACCTTCTTTACTGAAATCACAGAATGAGCCATGCTGGAAGGGATCACAGTGAGTCATCTGGTCCAATCTCCCTGCTCAAGCAGAGTCATCCTAGGACACATGGCACATCGAAATGGTTCTTGAATATCTCCAGTGAGGGAGACTCCACAGCCTCTCTGTTCCAGTGCCTGGTCACTCACACAGTGAAGTTCTTCCTCATGTTCAAGTGGAACTTGCTGTGCATCAGTTGCTGCCCATTGCCTCTTTGACCTATTGCTCAGCACCACTGAGCAGAGCCTGGCTTCATCCTCTCGACACCCTTTCTTCAGATACTTATGTATATTAATGAGGTCTGCTCTCAGTCATTTCTTCTTGAGTTCAACATGCCCAACTCTAGCATCCTTTCCTTATTAGAGAAATGCTTCAGTTCCTTAATCATCTTTGCTATGTTCTGCTGGACCTGCCTCAGGAGCTCCATGCATTTTTTTTTTAACTGAGAGGAGCCCAGAATTGGATGCAGCATTCCAGGTGTGTCCTCACCAGGGCTGAGTAGAAGGGCAGGATCACCTCTCTTGCCCTGCGGACTCTTCTTTTTCTAATGTACATGATGATTCCCTTGGCCTTCTTGGGCAAACTGCTGGCTGATGGACAGCTTGCTGCCCTCCAGGACCCCCAGGTCCTCCCCCGCAGAGCTGTTCTCTCCAGCAGGTTGGCCCACAGCCTGTGTTGTTATGTGGGGTTATTCCTCCCCAGGTGCAGGAACCTGCATTCTGCCTAACTTCCAGAAAGTTCTTCTCTTTCCATCTCTCCAGCCTAGTGAGGTCCTTCTGAAGGGTTGTACAGCCCTCCAGAGTATTGTCTACTCTCCCAGCTTTATGACATCAGTGGTCTTGCTGGGGAGATATCTGCCCCTTCATCCAAGTCACTGATAAAGAAGTTAATTCTGCGGCCAGTATTGAACAGTCAGACCCTGTCCCACTGATTACAACCCTCTGGTTCAGCCAGCTCTCAGTTGACATCACTGTTGACTCATCCAGTCCACACTTCCTGAGTTTGCTGATGAGGATATTTATGAGAGTGTCGAAAGCTTTGCTGAAGTCAAGGTAGACAATAACTACTGCTCTCCCTTCATTTACCCATGTAGCTGTTTCACTATAGAAGGCAGTCAGGTTGGTCAAGCATGATTTATTTACCTTCAGTGAATCCACACTGGCTACTCCTGATCATCATCTTGTCATCTGTGTGGAGAATGAGGTGCTCCATTACTTTCCCAAGGATCAATGTGAGGCTGACCAGCCAGTAGTTCCCTGGGTCCTCCTTCTTGCCTTTTTTTGAAGACCAGGGTGACATTTGCTTTCTTCCAGCCTTCAGGCACCTCTCCTGATGGTCATGACCTTTCAGAGATGACCGTGAGCAGCCTAGCTGTGGTGTTCTCTGGCTCTCTCATCACTCCTGGATTAATTCCATCAGGACCATTGGACTTGTGGATGTTAGTTTTAGCTACGTGTTCTGTAACCCAGCTCTCCTTGACCAATGGAAGGCCTTCCTTCCCACACTCCTTTACCCTGGTCTCTTGATCATAGATTCCTTAGGTCTGGCCTTGTCAGTGAAACCAAGGCTGCCCCCAACCTTCCCATCACCAATAAGGCATTCCCTGATGGTATAAGGCTGAGCAGCCAGCACACCATCCTTTGTGGGATTCTCCACTAACTCCCTCGCACAGTTGTCATCAGTGCTTTTCCAGGAACCTCCTGGACCCTTAGTGCTTTACTGTGTTGCCTCTCCAGCACATTTCAAGGTAGTTTAAGACTCCCACAAGAACCAGGTACCTTTGAAGCTACCTCTAGAAGGCTTTGTCTACTTCCTTGTCCTGATCAGATGTCCTGTAGCAAACATCCACAACAGTGACACCTGTGCTAGTCTGCCCTTTTATCTTAACCTATAAGCTCTCAACTTACTCATCATCCATCCCAAGACAGAGCTGAGTGCATTCCAAGTGTTGTTTCACATAGAGGGCAACTTCACCACAGTGCCTTCCTGGTCTCCTAAAGAGTGTGGTGTGTTCCATCATGACAACATTCCAGTCAGGAGCTCTCCTACCACATCACTGTAATCCCTTTGAGACCAAAGCCTTGTGATTTCGCACAGGTCTCTAATTTTTCCAGTTTGTTTCCCATACTGCTTGCATTGCTTTACAGCACTTTCTATAAAGTTTGATCCTATCAATATCCTAGTAGGGGTGAAATGTGACACCCCCTCAGTCATGGCTTTGGATTATTCTGCTCACTGATGGTACCCTCTCTTAAGCCTCCTTTTGCTACTTTGGTGGTTGCTATAGGTTTCCCTTCTCACACCTCGTATCTGTCAAGTCTGGCTGTGTCCCTCTTCAAATCTGGTTTAAAGCTTTTTCAGTGAACCCTGCTGACTCCTGAGCTAATGTCATACTTCCCTATGTAAAGTCACTTCCTATGTTATCTCAATTTCTTTCACCTATTTCAGTTGTTGAGGGTGATCTCTATGTGTGGAAAGAAAAGTAGACTTTATAGGAGAATGGACCAAATGTCTGAATTGTGATAATGAATTTTTTGGCTTGAAAGTTAGACTTTTACACATATCTGGTTTAACTGGGCTGACCAACTGAGTGATTTGAATATTAAAACTAAAAAAAAAAAAAAAAAGCAAAAGTAGCCTCCTTCAAAAGAAGAGTTAAAGAGGGAAAGGGGTAAGAAAGTTACCAGGTACTTAAGAGGTTGCAGACATATAGAGCTCTCCTTAGAAATGCACTCAACAGGATTCATAACTTTGGCTTACCTTTCATACTGTAGGTTGCTGGGTTTTTTGTGGTAGTGGACAGAAAAAGATTTATGGTAGCTCAGGTTGAAATGCAGCTCTGGAGAATCTTGGAGGCTGAACCTATGCTTTCTGCCAGAATGGTAGTGATGGATGTGCTGTTGATTTGTATACCTCAGAAAATTACTGGGGGAATCAGGAGATGACAAGTTCAATCCTTAACTCACCACCACATACGCTCTGTGGCCCTTCCCTGCCTCGCTTCCTTTTGATAAAGTGGAAATGACAGATTTACTGAATGGTAAATACAGATAAAACTGAGTGTTTCTTTCTTCTTCCTCAGGGTTTTGTCAGAAAGTACAAATAGCTGTGATGAAAAAAAGTGAGGAAAGGAAACTAGATTGATGGAGGTGAAAAATCACACCAAGAGTGACTGAGGAAATCTGTGAACCTATGCCTTAGGTGAGGATGTTTTGTCAAAACTGACATTTGCCAACATGATACTTCTTTCAGGATATATACAAATATGAATTTAGCCAATACTCACTTAGGAACATTTCTTTAAAGCAGGCGTTATTGACTGTAGCTAAACCTGGAACTGATAGGAGCATAAAGAAATGCAGTTAGTTTCTTGTATGCTGAGAACTGTGTATGAGAATTTCTTCTACGCTTTGTATTCTTCTAGAGGCAGCAAAGATTTCAGTGAAACTTTCTAATTGCGTATATTAAGGCTGATTTATTCTCCTTCTTGGGCTTGATCCTTCTCACCCTCATTTTTTAATCTCAGACAATTTTTTATTTAACCTTTGAAGAAAGTCTACTTAAAACATTACTAAATCATTTTTTGTGTGAGAGAGGTCATTTTGAAAGTCTACGATCATATCAATAGCTGTAATTTCATTTTAATTAGAAAAAGATCAAATATTGAATTCTGTTTCTTGCCAGAATTACTTCAGCCTCTGATTAGCCTATTATTTTCTGTGACCAGCTGTCACTTCCAAACACTTTTGCCTAAGAGTATGAACAGACTCCACAGATTTTGCCACAGATTTTTCTGGTGGGGCTTTTTTTGGTTTGGGTTTGTTTGGTTTTTTATGAATCTGTAAAGAGACCTGTATAGAAAGAAAACTACATTATGTACTTGAATTTAGGACTCTTTATTAAGAGAATTGATGTCCAAATCCATTTTTCTCCAAGTCAAAAAGTCCTTGAATTTGTTCAAGAAAGATGCCATAGCTAGTTGGCATCAAAAGTTAGACAGAAAAACAGCTTCCTGTATCGCTTTGTTTATAGGACCCATGTCTGCACTGTATAAGGAACAGGCAGCTTACTTTGTAGCTTATTTTTTTTTTTTTTTAATTTGAACAGTAAATGCTTTCTTATGAATCTAGATAACTGAGTTTAATGGCAAATGACTTTTGACTTAATGATTTGATGCTGGGATCAAGTGTATTTTTGTCTTTGGTAGGCTTCCCAGAGAGTTTAATGGCAAATGACTTTTGACTTAATGATTTGATGCCTACAATTTTTGAAGGTGTTTTTGGCCCAACATGTGAGGAAATCATAAATATCAATACCTAGCCTGTGATTTAGTTTCTTCAACTTTTGCTATATTTACGGTATTGCATTTTTTAAAATATTTGTTTGTTTCAGAACATCCTCTGTCATAGTGAGGAAATTACTCAGCCCTTGTGACAGTGTCCTTTTCTTGGAAATTTTGGCAGGTTGAGTTCAGCTTGTGCATCATTAGTTGCAGAAGATTCTGCATTTTAAATGAAGAAAGGAAATACCCTACTACAGTGTAAAACTGGGAGTACAGATTTCACAGTCTTACTAAAAAGGATAAGTGACATTTGAGAAATAAGTAGGGTAATTGCTTTCAAATAAATTGTCTTAAATTTCCTGTGTTTGTGAAAATTTGTTGTGTTGTTAAAAGCGGTGTGAAAACATTTTTATGTCAGCTATTTTGGACTTGCAGTTTATACTGTACTTTTCTCTTTATTGAGATTAATGTTGAGGAAAAGGATAAGGCATTTTTGTTATGGCCAATTTATTTCATTTCAGACTGTATTATCACTTGGTGAAAGACCTATTGATTAGCCTTCATAGCTTTACAGAGTTTTTCTTATAAGCACTTAGAAGTTTGAGTTGTCTCAGTCCCATAGGACAGAAAGAAAGCTGTTAGTACCATGAAATTCTTCTTCTGTATGTTTCCAACAGCTTGAAGCCTCCTCTTGGAATGCAAAATATTAGCACATTAATATTATTAACCCCTTTAATACAAAATAGTTTTGGAAGTAAAAGTATTTTTATATCTTCAAACTCTAGGTTGTTTCTTCTATGTCAGTACAGTTTCTTAAAGCTGAAAAATGTGTTGCTGTGCAACAAACAGATGCTGCTCTAACAATGCAATACATTATGTACCAAAAATGATCTTTGTTTTAATCATAGATGCTGATTTAATGAGAGAAGACTATCTTACATCAAAAATGGATTTAGGGTGTGATTTTGTTTTCACTATGTTTTCTCTACATAATTAATAGGAATATGGTACCTTATATATTCCCTTTTAAATTTGAAAATGTACTTTGGTTTTATGCCATTTTATACTCCTGTTTTCTAATTCTGCCTTGTACAATACTCCTTTTCTTAATTCCTTTTTTTGTGGTATAAACACAAGAGCTTAGTAAATATTGTATCTTTAGTGTATTTCCTCAGAAAGTATTTCCTTTTTACAGAATCATTCTGTTCATGTTTAATCCTTTAATTTTGCACACATCTTATTTTCATTTATTTTCTAAATGTTTCCTATCCAGTGTTTTCATCCTGCATTTACCATGTGGGACATGTAAGATGTTTGTCTGTAACTAATGTTAGTTTATGGATCAGAAAAACAATGCTCATCAATATCTTCTGACACTATCAGTACTTTGTATCTTGAGAACACACCTGTCCCCTGGGAGCATTTCATTGTTGATATCTCTTCAGTTTAGCTTTCATTTTATTCTGCAGATATTTTGTAACTTAACTTCAGTTGCTAGCTCTAATCCCTTCTATCACCCATAGAAATTTTGATTGACAATTTTACTTTTAGATAAAGTCAGATAATACTATACTTGGGGGGGAAAAAGTGTTCATATTGTGTTTTTAATTCCACTGAACCCAGCAGAGTTAAATGTAGTTTGGATGCACAGGGAAGAATTAATGATTGGAAGATACAGAGTTGGTAAATTATTTATTCTGGCCCTGAGGAAGCTGAAAAGCTGAGTGAAAGACTAATAAATCATTTGTGGTAGTGCTGGTTGTCACTTCCAATTATTTTAGACGGTTTTGTGATAAACTGCAGCACCTGCTAGATATCCCTGCACCATCCCTTGATGCTTGCAGTGCAGCTTGTTCAGTCGATTATCAAAGGCAAATTTGTCTAAAGTTTCCTCAGGATGGAAAGAGAATTACTTTTCTCAGTCACCCCTTCCCCCATTTGTTAAGTTCCTTTTACATTGCATGCATGTAATAGGCAAAATCAATGATATATGTAGAATTTTATTGACATAATGTACATTCAGGTATGGTTGATGAAACCACTGAGGAACAGGATGAGGGGTGATGTGTCTGTGAGTGTAAATGTACCTTTGAAAAGCTCGCTTGCTTTCATCTTTCTGCACAGCAGTTGTTTCTAAGGTATGAAAACTAGTATTTGTCCTCTGGTTTTGAGGATTGTGTTGCAGCTAGTGTGCTGCTGCTATGATTATGTGCAGAAGTTACAGAGGAGATGAACTTGAATATCGTGACGTTGACTTTGTCACTTGTTAAACTTTTCTACTGCTTTTATTCAAAAGGTCTTAGTTTAAAATCATGATTACATATACAGATCATACATGATCTGTATGCATGCAACACTTGCATTAATAGATGAAGGCCGAGAAAAGTTGAAGGACTGGAGAAAAGATTTCGAAAAAACAGTGGCGTGATTTTTAAAAAGGGAAGGAATCAAAATGTTGGAAAGATTAAGGCTGCTATTAGAGGAAATCTGAAAATGAGATAAAAGGTGAAGAAATAGAGAGCTGAGATAGGTTAGTGGAAGGCAGCTGCTTCTTTTTAACACTTCACTGAAAATAGTCAGTCATCATCTCATGTAGCTTGAGTCTGGACACCCTTTTCTCTGAGGTAGAAGAACCAGACCTACCCTGGAAATATTTATCTTTCCAAATTTAGAAGGTGATAAAATGTAACGCCAATTTATATGCTTTGCTTGCAAGATTCTAGATCTCAGAAAAGGAAAAAGAGTTTTAGAAAGTTGAACTCAAAGTTTACATTGTGTTTTTTCTGAAGGATGAGGAGAAGGGAGCTCCTGATTGTTCAAACACTTAACATGTTCTATTTCTGCTCATCTTGGGGAAAAAAACTGCAAAGGTTTAAAATTGCATTTATATTAAAATAAACTAGAGTGCAAAGTAGTCAACTTAAAGCTGTTGAGATTCCCTTTCATATCTCTGTTACTGGTGAACAAATGCATCTTAAACACATAGTGCTGAAAGACTTGCTTGTAAAGATTGAATACTGTAAATGTTACCAGTTACATGGTAAGTTTTCAGTATCTTCTCAATTATATTCCTAAGCTGTTCCATCCAAATAACACTGAATTTTGAATATTCAGGGTCAATACAACCTACAGCTCCAATCCTTGAAAGGTAAACAATTCAAATTTTTTTAATACTGATTTCTGTTTTTCCACTAGTGGGTCCCACCATGGAATTTCAAGTGAAATCTTTATCGTAGAAAATAGCGGTGTTTTGATGCAGAAAAATCAGAGAAGTTTTCATGCTGACTAAAATCAAAGTTAAAAGGGCTTTGTTTTCTTGTTTTAAATCTTGTTCACACAGACTTGTTTTTTTCATTGTGCTTCTGTAGGTCAGGAAGGAATCAGATGAAAAATTCAAGCACAGTCACCTTGCTTCCCCAGATGACTTCAATACAGAGATCTGCAGAATTTCAGCTCTAGATCTGTGAACTTTAGGAAAGCTCCATGAATACATCTATTCAAGTTTTCAGCAAGTAGAAACTAGGTGCCAGAAAAACATAAAAAGCTCTGTCAAGGGGTACTTGCTGTCTGTGGGGGCAGGATTTTTTGATTTTTCCTGGAAGGTTAATTTATTGCATCAGTGTCTGTTATTTTCAGCCAATGATGACAGTATAGAAATGCAGGCTATAGGAGCTGATTGATACTATTACAATTGTATTATTATTTGAGAGTATTTCTGTAAGCATAGTATATCTGATAGTAATAGAAAATCAGTGGAATTATTCCTGCAGCTTGAATCAGCCATTTATTCATGATTGGAACATAAAGACTTACATGGACATTAATCATCAATTTTTTACTTTCTTAATGTTCCCAAGGAAAGGTGGTGTCTGCAGTAAATTTAGTTTTCAAAAACTGTATTTTTACTGTAGTAGTTTTGTATTTATTACTAATTACAATAAATACATTTCTGCATTTTTAAAGTAGTTACATGTATAAAGGTGTGTACATATTGTTTACATGTACAAAATTAATATTTTTTTATTCTGCATGAAAATGAAAACCCAATTAATTTATTTCTAGGACTTTTCAAATTCACGTTCAGTTCACACTGAGTTAAGTGCAAAAAGGTAGTGATATGTTGGGTTTTTAACATACATGTTAAAAATTGATAGGACAGAAAATGCATTTTGAAACGAAAAGGGATTTCTCTAATGAGATACTTATAATAAACTGAACTGGTAATTCTGCTTTTAAAAAAAAAGGTGAATTTTATTATCAGAAAATCTTTGTATTCTGTTTTAAAATAGAACAAGTCTTTCTGCTTCTCCTCTTGTTTTACAGCATTCAAAGTTGTTGAAGTGTCCCATCCAAAACCTTGAAAAAAATCAGATTGTCACAGTCTGTAAATGCTGAATAAGTAACTGAGCAGACTACTTGCAGGTTTTTGACTGTTTTTTTCTGTAAACCTTTAGCAGTGAGGCTTATGACAACCAGAGTGACTCAGACCACACACACTTCTAGTCTCTGTTTTCCAGCCTGTCCAAGAAACAATTTTTTGAAGATTTGCTTAAGAGTTTGAGGAGTCTGTGACATTATTTCCCACATACACTTTGCTTTTTGGAGATTTGGAAGCTTTTGCCAAGGGCAATCAGCCATGGTGTCCTTTTACCTGTCAACCTAAAGCTGTATTGTTTGGGGCTTGTGAGTTGTTTGTGTTTATTTTTTTTTTGGTGGTGATGGTGTTCACCCCCCATTTTTTTCTCTTTTCCAAAAAATAGGTCACTTTTTGATCCGCTATAGAATTCTAATGTCCCACGACAAACAGTTCTGTGGCTTGACTTTTAACCAGGTGAAGAAATAACTCCTTCTGTTTGTTTTGCAAATGCCACTTAGTAACTTCATTGGGTTATCCCATTCTCTAATTTTGTGCCCTAAAATGGAAAAACAAACCAGTGGGTAAGAGCATCAGCCTGGCTGAACAAAGAAAACAAACAAAAAAAAAGATAGAGTGTATCAGCTTTTGGAGAAGGGGCACAGGGAACTCAGAACTACAAGAGTGTTGTGAGATTATGAAGAAAGCAAGAAGGGGCAAAGCCCAACTAGACTGTAAAGGAAAAATGTTTTTATAAATACATTAGCAACAAAATCAGGATGAGGGTAATCTCCATCCTATATTGGATGTGGAAGAAATACAGTGACAAAGAATAAGGAAAAGGCTGAGGTAGATAATGTCTTCTTTGCTTCAGTGTTTAAAAGAAAGACCCGCTGTTCTCCAGGTGCCCAGGCCCTGAACCAAATTTTTGAGCCCCTGAGAGATCAAAATACTGCCGTGGGAAGTGCTCAGTGACCTGCTACACCACGTAGAAACACACAAGTCTATGGGGATGGATGGGATCCACCTAAGGGTAGTGAGGGAGCTGGCTGAAGTGTTCATGAAGTGCTTTCAAGCATTTACCAGAAGCTCTGGCTCACTGGGGGTGTCCCAGTTGACTGCAGCTTAGCAAATGTGAAGCCTGTCTACAAGAAGGGTCAGAAGGAGGATCTGGGGAACTGAAGGCCTGTCAGCTTGACTCGGTGCTGGGGAGGATCATGGAGCAGATCATCCTAAGTGCCATCACAGGGCAAGTACAGGACAGCTGCATGATCTGGTCCAGCCAGCAGGGATTTATGAAAAGCAGGCTCCTGTTTATCTAACCTGATGTCCTATGATGGTGATCCATTTACTGGATGAGTGAAAGGCTGTGAATGTTGCTGGATATGAGTTATGGCTTTGCTGATGTTTCCCATAGCACTCTGGAGAAACTGGCTACTCATAGCTCAGATGAGTGTACTCTTTGCTGGGTAAAATGATGGATGGATGGGTGGATGGATGGATGGGCACAGAGTGGTGATGAATGGAGTTACACCCAGCTGGCAACCAGTAACAAGTGGTGTTCTCCAGGACACAGTACTGAGACCAGCCCTGTTTATTATCTTAATCAATGATCTGGTTGACATGATCAATGGAATCTGCAGTTATTTTGCAGCTGACACCAGGTTGGCCAGGTGTGTTGATCTGCTGGAGGGTAGGAAGCCTCTGCAGAAGGATCTGGACAGGCTGGATCAAAGGCCCAAGGCCACTGGTCTGAGGTTCAACAAGGCCAAGTGCTGAGTCCCACGCTTGAGCCACATCAGCCGCAGGCAGTGCGACAAGCTGGGGCAGAGTGGCTGGAAAGCTGCTCAGCAGCAAAGGACCTGGGGCATACTGGTTGACAGCAGCTGAACATGAGCCAGGAGTGAGCCCAGATGGCCAGAGAGGCCAATGGCATCCTGGCCTGTATCAGCAGTAGCCTGGCCAGCAGGACAAGGGCAGGGATTGTCCCCCTCTACTGGGCTCTCTTAAGGCCACACCTTGAGTTCTGTGTCCAGTTCTGGCCCCATGAGTACAAGAAAGACACTGAGATGCTGGAGCATGTCCAGAGCAGGGCAATGAAGGTGGTCTGAAGCACAAATCTGATGAGCAGCAGCAGGAGCTGGGGTTATTTATCCTTGAGAAAAGGAAGCTTGTGAGACGTTATTGCTCTCCACAACTACCTGAAAGGATGGTTTTATTCAGGTGGAGGTCTCTCATTTCTCCCAGGGAACAAGCATTAGGATAAGAGGGAACGGCCTTGATGATTTAAAGGTATTTTCTAACTTAAACATTTGTATGATTTTATTATTCTGTCTCCTTAGGATTGCTCTTTAATCATCTTACGTGCTTGTACAGAAAAAAATATTACATAAAAGAGCTTTCCTCCAACAAATAATTAGTAATCTATCTTTGTGTACTGCACAATGGAATAATGTCATCAAGGTAATCTGCATACTTAAGGTGGTGTAAAGTAAAGAGCAGTATCCCTGTTTTCCTTAAAAAAAGATGAGCATCAGTTCCAAATTGTCCGTTGGTTTGTTGAACTAGACTGCATAAAGTGATTAAAATACTGATTCAATGACAGGTGTATCACGTCTGTAAATATTTATGTAGTGCACTTCTCCAATAAAATTAATTTAGGAGGTATTCCCAAATATTCAATCCTGCTTTTCTTTGCTATTGAAAATAAACTAAAGGGCTACTAAGCCTTGCATCCTTTACAGGGTATTCATTGGAAACTATTTTAAGAGTTGTGATAGGAGTATATCTGGAAAAAAATTCCAAGAATAGCTGCCTTGATTCAAGCATGAGAGGTCATATATACCTAGCTTACTGAAATTCTTTGTGATATTTCTGCCTTAAGACTTAGGAAGACTGCAGTGTATCCAGTGCAATCAGCTGTTCAAAACAATTTTGGCTAACAAGCTATGGAAAATAGAACTGAGGGAAAAAAATATGCCTTTTATCTTCTACATTAGACCAGTTTTCAAATCCATCGTCTGTCATTTAAAGCAGGTATCTAGAAAGCACAGTAAAGGTATTTGCCAATGAGAAGTTATTCATGTGTGAAGATGACTGTCAGCTTTTTAGTGTTTGCTTCCTCTGGAACAACAGTGAGAAGTGCATAATATAAAAAGAGGGGCAAAGCTCTGTATAATAGCTGGGAAGGCAGCTAGCAGGAGCATGGCAGCTGTTGGCAGACAGATGTAATACTGAGGGGGACTAGGTGGGATCTTGCCCCTCTGCTGAGGTCTGATGATCTCTTCGCCATTGTAGTGTTTGGTGATGCTTCAGCCTTGCTGTGTTCTATCAGTCTGCTTCAAGGGAATAAGTATTAACAAAAGAGGATCTTGTTTTGTGCTACAAGTTTAAAAATGTTTTGATGTGTAGGACAGCAAGAGCAAGAAAAGCACTTTGGACTTGCAGTTGATGGTGGTGGTTGCTGCCTAGTAGGAATGTTCGTCTTGTATTCTTGGACCAACCTCCAAGAAAGTTTCGTCCTTCAGGTGGAAGAGTTTTGTCTTTCTAATCTCAGCAAGTTTTCTTCCCCATGGAACTCTTGGCAGTTATTTAACTGAAATCAAACAAGTACACAGAAGAGAGAGCTCAAACCCAGAATTTTATGCCTTGATCCTGAAATATTCTGCAGCTGAGTGATGATGAAGATATGAATAATTGAGTAACTTTCAGTCATTGCTAGAATGGAGTAGAGTTTTCCACCTAACAGAAGTGGTGATAAGTGTTTTTACTGCAGATGTTGCCAAATACCAGGTTAGCATCAACGAAGAGTGTAAGAGTGTTGCTAAGCTACAGAGTAGATTGGTGAACTGTGAACATTATTTAAATAATGTTTTCAGATGTTGGGTTTTTTTGACCATTCCTTATCCATCTCTTCACTGGATTACATTAGCCAGATGTTGGTCCATGAGGTGGTTTTGTCCAACCACTTCAAGATTGTGGCATGAACAGGCAGTTAGAATGGTGCATTGGAACCCTGCTAATCTTATGCTGTGTCACTTAGGAAGTCTCAAAACAGCTGCATGTAGCTCTCGAAAAGGAACAGAAAAAGAAATGATACTTCAGGAATTTCACAGGCAAGGAACTGGTGGGAATTGTTCGGAGTTTTCTGCCAGAATTACGCAGATCACTCTACTTGACTATCCAGGGCTTGTGTCACATCTTCTAAAGTAGGTGAGAGTTCATCATAGGTTAAGAGCTGTTGAGATGCACAGAAGAGTGAGAATAAGTGTTTTTTCTTTTTACAGAGAGATCATGCAGAGATGCTGTTAAGTGCTTTCAGTCCCTTACTTGATCTGAAACTAAATATGCTTGTAGTTGGCCTTTGTCAAGTAATTTCATTACTTGCTTGGGGACAGGTTGTGTGATATTGAGAAGTAAGCTACTTCTGTTTGTGTTTGCTCACTGTTGGATTGCTGAGTGTTTGAAAGAGGAAGGCAAGATTATTCCGTTACTGCATTATTTTTGTCCAGAGCTATGCAAGTTCATGATTCTGCCATGAGAGTCACAGATGATGAATTATATTTGGAAATCTTTACATCGCAGCCCAGACAGACCTTCATAAAAAACGTGCTGAAGATTGAAAGCGTAGGTGATTACTACTTGTGGGAATGAGCTAAATAGTTCCTTTTTGTTGCAAAAACCTGGTATAGGCGGCTGGTCTCAATAAGGCTTTTATGTGCTCAACATTGAGAAGGATAATTCTTGAGAAACCTTTTGAGACCTGTGCTTCACACTGTGTCACTGCAGTTACCTGGTGACCAGGACCTATGCTGTTGGAGAGAATCCCTAGGCTTGTGGTGTGCCCCCAGCCCAGGATTTGGGTGTGTTTCTGTTATAATCCATTACTTTCTGTCAATTAACATTTTAACTTTTGGGTGCTATTTTATTTTTTAATCTTTCAGAAAACTTGTTAACTAACAGGGAAGCTGGCTGTTGTGATGAGCCACTATGTTCATGTGTGGAACTGAGCTGTCATTTCAGCATGGTTTCATCACTGCTGGAGTTTGTGGATGCCCTTGGCCCTTTCTGGTGTAGTCAGCAGCCTTGGACACTCTTGTTGACCACTGCCTTAAAAAGCCAATGTTCTGTTCAACGGCACTGATTAGGTTCCATTGATCTTAATTTTGATATTTTGCTTCTATACTTAAATTTCAACTAGTCTTTCTTGTTTCTAAATGCCTCCTAAAATGCCTCCATCCTGCTGCGTGGTGTTGGCAATAGTTCTCTTGTGCGCTGTTTGCAGAAATAACAACAGAGTCAGACTAAGGACAAAGTTGCATCGTTGCTCCAGATTGTTAATTTTTCTCTCTAAAGATTTAGAAGATTAAATTTCAGATGTGGACATTATTGGATAGTATTTAAACACTAATTAAAGGTACTAAATATAAAATTGTGAATATTGCTGTTCTCTTTGGAAGCTGGAATTAACTTCATTGAAGAACAGTGTAGGCTGCTAATTGAACAGTGGTTGCAGTTATCTCTCAACTTTGCTCTTACCTGGATATTGTCATTGTAGATATTTTCTGACTTAGCAGCTTACTATTTGACAGTAGAAATCAGGCTGATTAATGTAACTGGGAACTGGAAAAATACAAATATGCTCTTTAACCAAGATGTTCTTGATGAAAATGTGTGTAATGAGATGTAATTTTGTAAGAGTCTGTATTGCTCTGTATCCATTGTGAATTTATTTGAGGGGAAAGAGATGCAAGATGTGGGCATTTGATTTCCAACTTCTTGATTATTTTTGTGGTGCATTATTTATTTAAATGGTAAAATACTAAATTTAAGGCATATTTTTTATATCTTTAATGCGTTTTTAACTGTCTTCTTATCACCACTACCATTTACCGAATTGTGTTTTGAAAGGATTTTGTTTTGTAAATTTGGGTTGAAATTTGTTTTTTGCTTTAATCTAGGAAAATGTCATTACACTGTATATTTGGCTGAAGAATTAGGCTTTCAGTTTTAGCCATTAGGTCTCACAGGTAATTCTGTTCTTATTTTGTCTAAAGATGGGTCACTTCAAGCTGCAGTTCTTCAGCATGCCATGTTGGGAGAATGTTCTTAACAAGAATTCAGGGAATCGAGAATGCAAAGATCAGGGCAACTTGAAGTCTTGAATTTTATTCTGTGCAAATAGCCTCTTTGCTATTCTCAGCCTGCTGATATTTTGAGAATTGCAGCTACTTGAACATTTGTGACTTCTAATGCTACATTCATGCAGTGGGAGAGGTGATAGAAGATACTTTTGTCTGGATAGTCTTTGTGATTCATATTACCATAATAATAAGAATGAGAGTTTTCATCCTGACTACAAAAATATGCGTTTGTGACTGCTTTAAAAGTTTCTTTTAAAGTTGTGCGAAGCATTTGTTTGTTTTCTGGACTAATAGCTGTATTTCGAAGAGAAAGACTTTCACATTGCCCAACTTTTGAGTCTGACATTGGTGACTCTGCTAATTGTAATAGAGCTGTGGAGCTGTTTCATTCCAGATGGAACTTTAATCTGGCTTCTGATTGAGCTGAGTGTCCTTGTAGAGTCTCTTAGCATCTGCTTTGGAAATGTATATAACATTATTCAAAATTTGTACCAAATTAAACCACCCTAAGGCTATAATTCAATTTTTCTTTATTGAGAAATGTATTGTCAACAACTTTATGCCACAGAGTAAAATCTGCACTAGATCTATTATTTTTTTGGCTATTAACTGGTCGTTAAGTTTACTGTGATTGAATTTCCAGGTTCTCCAAGTTTACCTTATCAATTGTAAGCTTTACACTAAGGAATCAACAAATAAGGCAAATGTAGTCTCTGATATTTTTTTTGTTTACAGGATTTTTTTTTTTCTAAAAGTAGATGAGCTTGAATTGATGCTTTCTAGCATAAATGATGGGATTATATTTTTATTTATCAGATAGTAATGTTTTAATAATTCTGGATAAATTCTGTGGATGAGTTTGAGATACCTGTTTTGGTATTCTGGTTGTAAAATCGGAAAGAATGCATGAAATATGTTGAAATACACCATATCAAATCAATTTAATTCTGTATCTTACTTTAGTTTCTCTTGTATCTCTAACAGTGATTGTGACTTTTCTTATTTCTCAATTTTCTAAAGTCTGCTGTATTTAATTACAGTTTTTATTATAATATCTTCTTGAGCTCAGTATAGCTGCTATTTTGAATACCAGTTCTGTTACTAAAGATGGTCAGATTAAGGTAGCAAAATGATGCTTTTCAGTTTTTCAGTTAAGACATGATTTGTGAAATAGTCTCTAACTGGTTATGCAGAGTCTCTAACAAAGTTATAAAGTGTTATGCAGCTGTGTATGTTGATGGTAATATTCAGTAGATACTCTTCTTATTTTAGTTTTGGGCATGAAAAAAAATTAAAACCACAGAGTTATGAATTGAAATTATAATAAGCCAACTACCAAGTGTTACTGAATTTTGTTTATTCACTTTTTCTGTCTTTCATTGCTGAGTGGAAGAGCCATAGCCACTTAGCAAAGTTCAGTCCGGTAAATAAGTAGAGCAACATGTTAAGTCTCTGTATAATGTACTTTTCCTGTTACAACTGAGCTGCACAACAGAAAGCAAAATAGAACTTCCAGTATACTAGTGCCATTCTCTCCGCTTCCAGCAGACTGGATTGCCCAGCTTTTTGGAGAATGTCACAGTCAAGAGTGAAATCTGAACCCTAGCTCACTGACGTCATCCCCGCTCCAGCTTCTTGCAGAGTTAGATGTCCCCATCCTCCCTCATTAAGTTCCTGTGCAAGTCTCTAGGCATTCATTTGGATTTGTGTTGAAGAAAAAACAGAGGTTATTTATTTTATATTCCAGATGCTTCAGGTATTTGATTTAAAAACAATTAAATTGCTATGAGAACAGAATTGCAACCCCACAAAGGGTTTGGCCATTCAGCCAGTGTAAAAGGAAATCTCTACGTCCCTAACATATCTTCCTTTGGACATATTTGGCTGCCTTACTCCATCTTTTTTCATGCTCCATCTTTTATTCTTGAAGAAGTCTAGACAGGTTTGTATTTCCAAGCTCTTTGTCACTGAACAGAAGAAAGAGGTTGCACACAAGTTCCTTCATGGCTGAAGCCTATCTTCTGGAGGAAGGCAGTGACTGGGCCAAAATGGGATCTCTCTCCTGTCAGACAGCCTTAAATCATCATTAAACCATAATGCATTTATTAGAGTGTACAGAAACTGCAAAATTCTTGTGGTTTCTTTCATTACGCTTCAAGCATCCTCATTTATGTGTTACAAGAGACAATAGTTACAGAGTACACATGAGATAGAGACACTGTTGCAAGTCAATCTCTCTGGTATCTTAATGCTGTCAGCTTGTACTGAAGTCTGAAAATATATGACCAAATCACTCATTAATTTCTTGAGAGTGGTTGAAGAGTAAATACCATCATTCAGACTGTCTTTTCCAACACGGTGTTGGAAGGACCCCAAAACTAACACAGTGTCAAGGAAATGGATATCTAGGAGCGCGGTAATAATATTCTGCCTTTTCTTCAACGATCTTTCTTCTAATATTTTATATTTCAGTACCTCTTGAGAACTTGCTTTTTCAAGTTTTTTCATATCAAAAACAAGTGAAAAGAGCAAATAAAAGGACTTTCATTTCCTTTCCCAGATTCTTCCATTCATGATGCTTACAAAATCCTGTCATTGCTTTGTGACTTGACTGTTCACTTGGTGACTTTCAAACTTCTGTTACTTTTTTATGTGCAGAAAATCGTTGTAATCTGGGAATTTTACTTTGCAGGCATATATCTAGTTTTGAAAGGACTAAGTATAAATTAGGTCTTACAAATAAAAAGGCAATATTCTAAGGTTTTTTTAAAGCATCCAGTAACAATTTTCAGCCTCCATGGAATAAGAATTTTATGATGGTTCTTTTCATTTATTCTCATCTGATAACATGAAATTGAAGAATAAAGTATGGAAAAAAATGAACCATAAGAAACATGGTTTGTGGGAACATGACCTATTTTCAGAAGGTCACTATTTTCCTCTTCTTTCTCTTATGTGAGAATTTTTTTGTAGGTCACACATACTGTCAAATACATAGTATGATCCCCTGATTAGTGGTGTTGCCATTAAGCTGGTCAGCTGCAGAGATGAAGCTACTTCAACAACTATGTGATACCTGCATGGTTGTACCAAGAGTAGTACAAGATTGATGTACTGTGTACCTACATTGTGGTTTGATAAATGTTAAATTACTATTTGGCATGGTTAAAATTATTTATAAAAGTGTGAAAAAGTAATAGGCTGTTTCTTTTGAAATTTTAGCCATCGGTTATTAGTAAGTTTAATTTATTGTCGCTGAAATGAAATTAAATTGCATAAATACATATCTCTGATAAATGTAGATGTACTTCAATTAAATTGTTAAAACCAAAAAGAAAAGGGGTTAAATAAAGTGGAAATATTTAATTCATAGATATGTGGATTTTGGTTTGACCTATGTTTGTTAAAGGCAGATATGTTTGTCATTCTGATGAAGATGCATTTCTTCTTACCTTGCTGTTGACAGAATCTCACCTACTTTTTCCATTTATTATGATAATAGTCTACCAGATGTCATATGTCACAGCCTAGTGAAGTTGTCTCTGCCTATTACCAGTTATATGTAATGTTCATTCTAGTTTTCCTTACCTTAATTTAGAAAATTTTATGTGCTCTTTGACATCCCATGTCTTAAGTAAAAGAATAGAGGCAAACTATTTAAAATACTTGAAAGCAAGTTTAGAAAGAGTAGGTTATTTTATTCCCATTTTAAATAACATTATGTTAAAAGTCTGCCTCTGTATGGATGGATAGCCTGAATCTCATACAAATGGCCATACATCTTAAAATTCTAGTAAGTTACACTGTGCAGCTTTTTTGAAAACTGCCTGTTTCAGTGGACAGGTAGGTACATAGGTACACAGGTAAGTGCAAATAAGGGCTTAAAACACAAATGACTGTTATGTTATGGATACATCTAGTGATAAGAGCATCAGAAATCACTTCTCTTTAGCTAAAACATAATAAAATGGACAATAGTCTTTCTCGAAAGAGTTATAATCTAAAGGACAGGATAATCTCTTACATGTATATACATAGGAGAATAGATAGGAGAAGAGTCAAAAAAAGTTTTAGCACAGATGCAGCAAGCTGCTTTTTGATTGAAGGTGTAGCATTGTACATCCCTGTGAGTTAAAACCATATGGAATTCACACCACGCTTGCAATGATAGGAACCTCATGTTGCAGAAGAAGTAGAGCTACCTGTGAAAGCACAGCCAGATTGGGGAAATAGGACTTTTCAGTTGTATTGGAGAATTTTATTTCTGTACAAAGCTTTGTTCTGAAAAGGTTCATATCTTGAAAAATGTGTATTTTCTACAAGTTTGAGCTGTGTTCATTTTGCATTATGCATCAGCAAAGAAGATCACACTGACTTTTTGTTCTTATGTTTTGTTTTTATGTTTGGGTGCTTTTTTTCCTGTTAAAAAAAAGGTAAAAGTGCCCACTAGATTTATTGATTTTTGTGCTTACACACTAAAAATTACAGAATTCCTTTAAAGATGTTATTTTTCTTTCAAAATCAATATTCAGAAGTTTAAAGGCTTTTTTTTGTCCAGAGCAACAACAAGAACATGCAACAATCAGCAATGTAATGTAGTTTGTTTTCTTACATTTTACTGTGGAATTGTTGATACATAAGGGTAACTGTTGCATGAAAATGCTTTTGTTCTTCTACAGTAATATTTTAGATGAAAGAATGAGTCCTTCTCTGTACATTCCAGAAGAGATCGTTGCATTCCTTAAAGCTGCATTATATAATGTAATATAGATAAATATGACAAAAGTCAACATAGGAAACTTAATGCTTGAGGTAGAAATCAATATGAAGTCTAACATTTTTCTTTTATATTTGCAATATCTGTGCAACCAGAATTGACCAAGGCTCAGAATATTTGTAATTAGACCATCCTGGAAAAAAAAAAAAATTGAAGTAAAAAGTGGGTCATTGTGTGAAATCAGTGTTGTACTCCTGAAATTTCTTTCCAAATAAGTTTTAATTTCTCATTAATAAAAACCCAGGTTTAATTTATATGCCTTTCAATGACTGGAATCTTTCAAGTGGCTGTATTTTAATTTTAAAATTAAAGCAAAGGAATATGTTAAATTGTAAAGATTAATTTTCTGTAAAATCAAACAAAACTGAAACTGTGTATGTTGAATAGGAATCCCTCTATTTATTGAAATGATTATCTGTCAGATGTCCATCTTTTTAAAATGAAAAGTGGGAGAAAAAAAAGGGAGGGGAGAAATTTGTATAAAATAACTGGTTTCTTGGGTTGTTTTTTTCCTCTCCTCTCCTTAAATAAAATGTAGATAGCAAATCCTAATCCTGCTGCAGTCCTGTTACACTGAACAAAAAGCAAACTTGATGCACAGAGCGGAACTTTTTGTTCAGTCTTACGTTGAAAACATTTTTCTAAGTCAGCAAAACCAGTACTTAGAAAATATTTCTACCTTTCTATAGCAAAGACATGTGAAGTATTTATATCAATTTTAATAAAGGGGCATCAAACAAGGGTATATTTAGGCTAATGGAGCAAATATGAACTAGTTGATGAGCTGTCTGCACTTCTGAGTTCAACACTTAGACATGATTAGAGAATGTATGCACTTTCTTCAGTCTGGAAGCAGTAGCAAGTTTAATAAAGCTGAAATGACCATCAGTTTTCTCTCTTTACAGTCCATAATGCCAATTAGACAAATACATTTAAATTTCCTACAGAGGCCTAGATCTCAAATAAAAGAAGCAGTTGTTACAGCATTTAAAAATAATTCTACCATAAGTTTTGATTTTAACTTGTGGTGCAGGCTTGTGGACTCTGCTCTGGCTTCCAGAGCTTTTTATTTTCTTGTGGTGTTAATATAACAACATAATTTTATATAGTCAAATTTATTTTGTACTATGATTCTTGCTCAATTTTTTTATCCAGATGTATTTTACATAAACACCAGTAATACAACTGGTGATGTTTTCCAGCTTGCACAGCACTTCATTTGCTAATACCTGAATTAGCAGAATATACTTTTTAAAGTAGAATCAATAATTTCATCTAAAATGAGCAATTTTTTAATTGTTCAATCCTACTTTATTTTTTTTCAAGAATGGCCTAATCATGTTTCATACTTGATCACTTTGTTTAGAGATTACCACTTTGTGTGTTCATAGTTTACTAGTTGTTTCTCAGCAGCCACATCTCTTCAGCTCTAAATCCAAGGAAGAAACAAGTATACAGATTTATTTTTATTCTTGCATTTTGTCTGCATTTCACTCATTTGTTTTCATTTTACTGGGCCAAATAGGCCAAAGAGAAAACTATGGGTTTGTACGCAAAGAGATGAGGTTAGTTCGATTATGAATTAATGTAATTAAAAGCATCAGTATTTAATTCTCATTAAAAATGCAGTTTTAAAAAGTACTGTCATTGACGCTCATCAAAAAATATATTTAATGTAGTCTCAAAACCATTTAATTTGCTTTAAAATAATGCCCAGTCTCTGAGAACTTTTTACTGAGAATAGGTATAATCTGCTGTGTTGTGTAATCTTGCTAATTTTAGCTGTAGTAATTCCTTTGCCTTATCAAAGTCGGCTCAAATACAGGGAGTGGAGGTGTGCTTCTGTGCAGTAGTGGTTTTCTCCTGAGCAGAACTCCAGCATTACCAGTTCCTGACAGCTGCAAGCCAGCCTCTGGGCATTTTGCTAAATTTTCAAATGTAATTATACAGTAGACTTCCTTTAACAAATTCTGTGTTCCCCACTATAATTATAACAGCTCTTGCCTCTAGCCTGTTCCTTATCTTACAACCCACCTCCATATCTCCCACTGCTGGCTAGCGTTATCCAGTAGAGCTGATGGATCTAGAAAAGCAAAGTTTATTCTCTCTGTTGTCTTATATCCGTACAGAAGATCCGTTTCTTCAGATCCTTTATACTCAAATGACATGTCCCTTAAAGCTGAAGATTGTTCTCTTATTCACAGAAGAGGTGTTGATTAGCATGCCACTTTCATTTTTCAAACAATTTTTGTTAGGTATTGCAGGACAAGAGTTAAGGAATTATTAAGAGCTATCTATCCATGAAGTGGCTGAAGAAGCCAGGACAGAGAAAGGAGTTCTTCTAAAAATACTTTATTTTCATGCTGTGCAGTTCAGGATATAAATTCTTTCTACTATATGTGTGTTAGGTTTTCATGTAAGAAGCTGTTCATCCTCCTTTTAAGAATACATATGTAATGCAATAATAAAAATAATTGATGCTTCTTTTATATGAAACTCTATGTAATTTTAGGCAAAGAGTAATGAAACAGGAAAAGTTACCCACAGATATTCTCAATCTAATATTGGCTTATGACAAGGAAATTTAAAAACAGCTATGCAGAGTAATAGTCTCCTGTCCACCTGTATGTTAGCAGTGGAAGTGATGGGTTTGAATATGGAAGTCTGAAGGTAAAGAGATAAATAAGAGAGAACTTAGGTTTTTGAAGATGTGCAGAGACACTTCTCCTTTTTCTTCAGTTTTTACTGTAGTTGGCTGTGGTAGATGGAGTGGCATTGAAGAGCTGTGTTGCCTTAAAGGGGACAGATTACTCTTCCTTTCGGTCTGTCCTGCAACAGGATCAAGTACATTGATCAAACCTTTCCTGAGAAGCTTCAGTTAGTGACGTAACCCAGCACTCCTTGAAGTCATGCTCCCACTGACTTTCCATAGTTTGCCTACATCTTTCTAAGAATTATGATGTCCAAAACTTTATAAAGTACAGAAAGAGATGGAAAAAAGTAATATTCAGTTGTTCAATGCAGGTGCTGCCAAACTTGCACACACTCATATGCACTTTATATAAGTGCTTGCTAGTGTATTTCAGTGAGATGTGTTTGTTAAAGATCCAACATTTACTCTTTTGATTTGTATTCTTCTCTATTCATTGATACTCTGTGTAATGGTTTACTTCTGGTCCATTTTGTGTTCATAGCTATGATGCTTTCTAAACATAGCACTTTCCATTTGTCTTTATTGATTTCTGACCATATCTTCCATTTTTAAAAAGCATTTGAGAATCTTTCCTTTGAGGTGCTGCTAGTTTCTACCAACATTCTTTTATTTGCTAATTTTTAAAATGCTTACTTGGAGTCACTAAGATTGCTATGAAAATACTAAATAGAAACAGATGAAACAAATGTCTCTGAGTAACATTTGTAATACATGTATATGGTTTGAGAGAGCAGTTAAAAATGCTTTTTTTAAAACAATTGCTCTCTGATTTCAACAGTTTTTGTGTCCAGCTTATAATGATTATGTCTGGACAGTATTTTGTTATATATAGTATCAACAATGCAGTACATGTTTAGAATCTCTCTAATCTAAAGTTTGTATGGCATCTACTGTTAACCTCCCATCCATGAACCTAGTTAGCAGTGAAGTAATTCAGATAAGTTTGAAAGGATCAATAATTTTTTTCTGTGTCTTCTTTTATCTTCTTCATGAAATTTGTTTGTGCAATAATAGGTTCTTTCAGGTTTCTTGAAAGTGGGACTTAGGCCCCCTGAGGGGAGACTGGAGAGGGCTTGTTCAACTTGTTTGGTTGATTGTTTTTTTCTCTTTTCTACTTCTTTTGATTTCCTTTATTCTGATCTTTTAGAAATAATGAGACAACAGATCCTACTTTGTTATGTCTTTCTCCATAATTTTCAGCATGACTTTTCATTTTGGTTTTTTTTTTTTTTTTTTTTCCCATTCCTTTGTAACTTTATTTCCTCTCCTTGTTTGTAGCCATGGCATGTGTGTCTTGTATCACTGTAGGTCTCATTGATCACTGATACAGGACATGGATGAAAACTTCTTTTCCAGTGAGACAAGCTGACAGGATGTGTAGAAGAAATTGTCTTTGCTTTTGCATGCTTTATAACTTCAGAAAGACACAGTTAGGCTCATAGCAGTAAGATTTCAAAGGTTACCATCAGAATATCGTGTTCCTTTGTCACATCTTATATACTAGGTGGAATGGCAATAAACAGGTCAGTTCCAAAAGGAAATGAGATCCAGAATTTTGCTTCTCTGAATTATAAAATTAGAGGTGATTACATAGTAAAATCATCATTGTAGCCTTTAGAACTGCAGGCCATTGAAATGGGTCAGGTAGAAGACTGAGGTAGGACAAGGGGGACTTTGTCCTGGGTTGTTACATCAAAACATATTAAGGAAATCCTTTTATCTTGAATGACAGTGACTTTGGTATTGGGTAGGATGGCCTATGAGTGGCCTTTTCTTGGTGTTTAATAAATTCGTGTGTGACCACTTATTTTTCTTGTGTATTGCAAGATTTCGCCATAAAATAAAACTATAAAATCAGAAGCAGCGAAAGTGGGATGGGTTTTTTTTCAGGTGTGTCTTGCCCACTGACAGAGAATGAGAACAGAAGCCAATATGTTTATACCAATTGATACTGTCTCATTAAAATTCAGTGTTTTATTTTTTACCTTTCAGTTTGCTGTATAGGTCACTTAATTTTTGTTACTTCCCTTTATTATAAGCTAAGAACAGAATGTTGCTGAATACGCTGGAATAGATGCATATTTTTTAAGGTTGGCATTTAAGCAGACAAAGGATCATGCTTAATGCTGCTGTGATAATAAATAGTACTGTAATTGATTGTTGATAGAAACCCTTAAAATATGTTTTTATGGTTGAAATGTACTTTGGATAAACAGTGTTCAGTTTGCCTATTAAAATAATTCACTATATACCATGGTTTCTTTGAGTATTAAGGAAGTAGGACTTTTCCAACAACAGTAATTGGTTGACACTGCTTGACCTTAATGCAAAGCTACAGTGTTTAATGAACAAACGGAGGGAATAAAGTTTTGATAAATAAGGCAATTTTCATGAAACCTTTAGAAATATGCTTGAAGTCTTTTAGTGTTAGATTGACGGTTTCTCCTTTTGTGAAAAGAATAAGTGAATAATTTAAGGCTATATTTCATGTTTTCAGATCTTCATTCTGTCATATAAATAATAGACTGTGAAATGCAGCAGCTCCTGCATTCACAGATTTAATAGACCTGTACAAGTGGGTATCTTGCTTGCCTTCTGGCTTCTTAAAATGCTCTTTTGTGTGTATGTATACCTGAGAAGCAATGCAGAAGTGGGACTCTATTCAGTAACCAAATTCCATAGTTTAAACATGCCACATATTCTGTGTTTAAAGGAATTCTTCTTCTTTAAATACTTTAATTACATCTTGATGTCAGTGTTAGTATTTTTAGGGTTTAATTCTGTATTATGATGGACAGATGTGAAAAAAGCAGTACATGTCTATTTGAAATTAAAGTCTAATTTAAAATTTACTTACTTAAGGAGAGACTGTGAGGCAAGCATTCAGGTTTGAATCCCTCAGTATAAATCTTTGAAATACCATTGAATCTTGATAAGAAATTAATCAAATTTATTTGCATACCTTTAAATAGTGAAATATCAAAGTAATTTGTTTTGTTTACTACATGTATTCTTAGTTATGTAATTTTTTCAAACGGAAACAGTATTGTGGGAGGAAGAACAATAATAAAATTAGAATAGTTTATTTTCTTTGTTCCCATTCCCTTTTCCTCCTCCTGTCCTTTAGTTCAATATCTTTGAAAGGAGGGTGAAGTAAGGCTTACTGAGAGCAAGTGTCAAAGCATTGTGATGTTTTCATGTTCTCAGTCTTCCAAGCAGAACATAGTTTTTTGAATAGTGGACCATGGGAAGCACAAATACTTCTTTGAAAGGTATGTACTATTGTACCTGTTTTGTTACATTGAAAAGATAGCTTCCCTAAACACTTCCATTTTTAGGTTTAAGGCAGATTACCTGCATTTTCTTCCTGATACCTACTCCTTTAAACATTGGAGTAATTCTAGTTGTTAGGAACTTCTGCTAGCATATGATACTGAACTCCTGCTTTCCTCCATCATATGTGGGAATAGAGGCATTTTTGCAAGTCAGGAAATACCTTTATTCGTATATTGAAGACTGCTTTCTGTAAATGATGTTCAAGATGTCTGACAGATGATTTCCGTTTGCCATGGTACTGACTTATGCAGTCCTCATGTAGGTTCCAGAAATGTGTAGTAGGTATCCTTTAAAGTGAGCTGTCTATATGAGGATGCCATCACATTTGCTAAAGTACAGGCAAATTCTGTTTGTGCTTACTAGTAGTTTAGTTCCTGTAATAAAGTTGCTTTTTCTTACTTTTCAAGAAAAATAGTTGTTATATCTTTTGCCATTGTAATAAAAATCTTAACGTAATATTCAGTTCTGTTTCATGAGTTACTCTGGTAACTTATTAATGTCTTTATCTTTTTTCATTTTCTGAGATAATTTTCTTCATATTCACGAGAAGTCTGTCTTTTGATTTCAGCTAGGCCAAATGCTCAAATGGAGATCATCCTTTTCTCATTCTCCCTAGTCTGTCCAACTTGTTTGTAACTCAGAAAACATCAGTGCAGACATAGAGACCATTTTGCAGTCTAACTTGTTGAAAAAACTGTCAAAACTGTATGAAGCACACAAAAATCTTTGTGCTGAACTGGTGTGAAACACATTGTCATCACCTCTGTTTTCAGAACTTACACAGAGTAATATTTTCTATTTATTTTGCTACATGAGCATTATTTAAGCTATTGGCTGGGATGTTTCTGTTGCTTCAGTAAGAATTTACAGGATTAGTGTCTTAAATATATTGATTATATCAAACCAACCAGTCGCCGATTGGATCCATCTGTGACTCAGTTAGCTTGTGGTACTTGAGCAATACATTTGTTATTGCTCATTGTTGCTTCAGTACAAGACTGTGGTCTCACTGTAGGACTTATCCTCTGCAAATATATACATACACAGTTTGGTGGAAATTCAGGAAGGAGGATATAAAAAGCAAAGGAAGGCAATGGGAATGCAGAACAGCAAAGGATGCTTTGCTAGTGGCTAAATGGATACATTTGCTAATGCTGATGATTTCTTTTAAATTCTGAAATGGTTACTCTTCTTTATTTAGTCAGTGTGGCTTTTTTTTTTTTGTTTAATTTGTTAACACCTATAGAAATTAGAAAGAACAGTAGTTATGACAAATGGACTATGTAATTTGAAAATTGTATTTTGTCACATGTTTTAGGCACAAAACCTAGTTGAAATCAATTGTCCAAACATTCACTTAACATATTAATAAGTAATACAGGAATGCTCTAAGCCCTCTTGAATTAGATATATTACATCTTGTTACAAAATTTAATGCCAGGCTTAATAACTCAAAGTATGCTCTAGAATAAAAATACATTTATGTGCTAGTATGTTGTAATTAGAGTGCTAATCCAAATTACAAAAAAAACCCTAAACCCACTATTCAGCTGGAACTGTTTTATATACTCAAGAGGAGACAATTATCTTTAATTTAATATCTTAAAAAAGAAATCCCCATATTTTTTTTTTTCCACAAGTGGGTATGCTTTTTGTGGTATATTTCTAAATATTACAACACTGCAATATTAGTGTCAAATCAACCACAACACTAGTTGGATTTCAGGACCTATTTGGGTATTTATGTGCAAAATCACTGTCGTTTAGGACTTCTAAAAAAATGTGTCCAGGTGGTTGTGTTCTTATATTTTCTGGTGAAAACGCTAGAAGCAGTAAAGTACCACCTTTTCAAAAAGGGAAGATGGTGTTTCCAATTCAACACTATTAGATTTGCATATTTGTAACAGGAAGAATTATTTTAAAATATGATTTTATCCTGTCATGAATAGTCTTTAATCATGTCACAGTAGCTGAAAAATTCTGCATAAATATATTTTGAAGAGAATTTGATTTTTTTTTCCTTTTTCTTTTTTCTGGTGATTTTTTTGTTGTTGTTTGAACAGTTGAAGGAGAATTAATAAAAGATAGATGGCCGATCAGTTGCTGATGTTTCATTAGTTAAATTTTTCTTAGAACCATAATCTTCAGCATTTTTAGTGTGTATGTAATCTGTAGATACAGCTGTAGTGTGCTGTTGAACCCCATACAACTTCTTGTGGTCATATCCACAATGATTGAGCAACTTTCTAGAAAATAGATCAAAAATACAAAATTATGGAAATTTGTAAGATACATGTTTTTAAGAAGTTTGTTTGCAGGAGCAGAAATTGAAAGTAATGCTGAGAAATAGCCAAGAATCACATGTTGATAAAAATTTCATGTTGAATACTGAATAAATCTCTATAATGCTGAAGTTGTTGGAGTTGTTGTCTGTCTACTATTATTGTTATCTTAGAAAGAAATAAATTGAATCACATGGACTTACTCTACGTGTTGTTTCTATCTTTCCTGATACATGATTATGTGAAATACAATACTTACATGACTTGAAAATACTTAAGCTAATTTCAGTCACTTTTGTTTGTCCAGAGGACTTTTTGTCTTTTGTCCAGAAGAAATGCAGTGCTTTAGGTCTTGAATCCTTAACTTGAATCTGTAGATTAAACAAAAAACTGAAACTATTTTTAGGATTTTTTTTCATTAAGTGTATTTATTCTCCATCTGAAGGTCAATTCCAGAAGTCTGGTACCAGGACTGTCACTCCAGCTTCCTCATTGCTCTTGGTGACTGGGACATATCCCAACTCTATTTGCCTGTTGAATGTGTGGAAAATATCCTTCTGAAGACAACTGTCTCCTTTGTGTTTGAGTACCTGCCACTATGTGAGTTGTTTTTTTATATTTTTTTAAAAAGCAAACTGAGTTTGCCTCATTTTCATTAATGTTAGAGTTACATTTAACATTTATAAAAATGTTTGTGATGTGTCTCCTGCAGTTGTCCAAAAACTATTCTCTTACCATTTCTGTATCAAAAGAAATCTTGCTTTACAAACATAGGTTCTCTTCTCCCCAGCTTGCTGCATTAAATTTTAAAAGACAAGTGAAAATAGTGACTGTGGTATTTGGTTTTAAAACTGATGGATAACTGTATTGCAGTCTGCTTCCCACAGAACTGGTGAAACATAGACCATGTCAGTGGGAGCATTTCTTTGCATTCTCCCATAATATGCCCTAAGTCCCGACCTGAAGGGGCAATTCACTCTCTAATTTAAACCTCTCCTTAACATTAACAACATGGCAGTGTTTAGTAATGATACAGTGTTTACTGTTAAAGACTTGCCAATTTGGCCTTAAATAGCTAGACTATATTACCTCAATTTGCCATATTCCCTCTGTTTAGTTTGGAATTACCTTGCAAATGCTAAGGTGATAGTATTGAATTGTGTAAAGGAATTATAAATTGGAAATCCTAGCAATGTGGATTTTAAGTTCTAGTACTGGTCTATAGAAGCACACTAGTTCAAGTAGTTAAAGGTCAGTAAACTCATTTTAACAGGTACCTTTTTTTTTTTTTTTTTGCTTTTACTGACTTCCATCAGTGCCTTTAATTAGTTATTTTTCCTTCCTATTCTCTAGATAGTTTAAAACTCCTTTCTGAAGTGATTTTTTAAGACGTATATGAGCTTGTATATGTAGTTTCTGTACCTTTTAAGTGTAGTTAGTTTTTTCCGGTGTTGCAATAAAGTACAGAACACTACGCAGTGCATTAAAGAAATAGAGCCTATGCATCAGAACAATTTTCATGCCTCACTCAATTCTTAATGTAAATTAGTAGGAACATTGGTTATCCATTTGAGAAATTGAGTTGGTATAAAAATAAAAATGCACTTATGGTATGTGGTGCTTTGTGTATCATCCTGGGAGTGTTTTGCTGTTTATCTGTCACTTGCATTAGAAAAAGCAGTCACTGGCTGCAGGTGACATTAAAAATTAAAGGTTAACCTCAATTTCTTTACTGACCAGACGTGGGGCAGAAAGTTCTTCTGGATGTGTGCCTGGATTTTGGAGCTGTCAAATAGAGTTGAGAAGTAAAGACTGGTGCTTTTGGTGGCTTAGTCTTTTTGTATGTGCATGGGTGATGATTTCACCATTTCCAAGTGTTTAGACTGAGTCTGATAGGTTATATCCAGATCATTTTCCATTGCATCCAACCTTATGAAATTAAAAAATTACATGATAACACTATAGTATGTAATTATAATGAACTCATTTTATTGATCTACATAATTCTAGGAATGTCTTTTTATTTTGTTCCCTAAAAATCTAATTAAAATGGCTGTCTATCCTATTACTAGAGAATACATGTCTAACAAAAACTAGGTAAAATTGTCCTTGAAAATTGCCTTAGAAGCTTTTGAATATTTTGGTTTACTCATTTACATTTAATGTAAGACAAGCTTTATATACTCATGAACAAACCTGGGAGACCTTTCTTTAAGTTTTTGACAAACTCAGCTTCTCCCTCATAGTGCATTCAAGGTGAGCCAAGTTCAGTAGCATGAGCTTCCCTCTGGAGTCTATCACTCCAAATGTTGGAGGCAGCATTCAAGCTAGTGAAGGGTTCAGGCAGCAGAGGTTTCCATGTAACCTGCCAGCTATCTTTCCTTTGTGGAAGAGGTATTGTTCTTATTCAGTGGTAGACCAAGTCCTGACCTTTGAGATGCAACTTGAAGCTGTGGCTGCTGTTCTTACCTTCCATTTAATCTCTTAATTTTCTTAGCCATGCAGTAAGGTAGTATGCATGTAGTGAGTAGATCTGGTGCTTCTTGTTGGCTCATAAGGGAAAATGAGAAGGGAAGAAAAAAAAATTATTTTTTTTTTGGTGAGTAAAATAGACTGCTAAAATGCATCTTTTTTTTTTTCTTCCCTCATCCTCCATTTACCAAGCAGAGAATCTATTCTGTCTGTAGCCATTTTCCCTCTTACAGTTCTTCATAGGAAAACAAGAAAATTAAAAATTTCATTAAAGAAAGCATTGCATATTGCTAATTTAGAAAAGAACACTGCAATTGACATATTTGAGGAACTCTAGTATTTCAGATATGTATAATCTTATTAAAATTATATATCTATGTGCTTGCTTCATAGTAAGCTTGGCACAGTTGTTTCAGGACTGGTATACTGTAGATTGTTCTGACTACAAATTAAATCATGTTAAGAATTCTTTGGTGGGAAAGTGATAATGCTCATTTAGTGTGCTTTACTTATTATTTCTAATTTGTTAAACCTGTATTTAAGACAGATAATTTCTCTGAAGAAAAAATACTTTTGAATGCTAGTTAGTTATTTTCCTGTAGTCCCCACTGCTTGAAATTTTTCCAGTGTTCTCTGAGATTGGTTTCGCTTAACACTTCTTGGTTTCTCATGTTTCAGATATTTTTATGTTGCCGTAATACTGAAACTGGTCAAACAAGTTTCACTATTGAAGTGGTTTATAAAGAAACTGAAATACCATGTAGCTTTAAACATAGTTCCTTTGACTTAGGGAGTAGTTAAATCCCGTATAATAGTTGATAATTGTTGGCTTGCAGCCTGGTTCTAAAGTCTTTGTTTTACAAACTTAGTTATGAAGCATCGAGAAAACTGAATGTTGAGGTTTTTTCAGATGAAATATCTCAGGTAATTAAATACTTCAGGAATTTATAATTTGTTTGTAATTTGAAATACAGCACTCTCTGAGAACAAATCTTCAAGTGATTTTATGTATTGTCTTACAGGGTCTAGAATAGGTAGCATGTTATAATTTGTCAGTTAAGTTAAATTTAAGTAAACTTCTGTATCAGTCTAAAAAGCGCTGGTGGTTTGCAGCTATATTACAGATGGCATCTTTTCTTAAATAGTACAATAATCTGTGTTTTGTAGAGCAAGTGAATTAGCCATTTCTTACACTGTTAATGCGGCTTGTAGAGGTCATCACACATCTGTATGAGCAGAACATATAAGTATTTTAAAAATCCAACACCAATTCAAATGACCCACCCAGTGTTTCTGTTGTTGCTGTTCCTGCAGAGTTGGTGGTCCATTTACTTGTGTTTAATTTATGGTTGTATTGCAGAGATGGGCTCGAGAAAGATATGCGTAAGATAAAGAATTTTTTCTCAGATGCAGCAAAACTTGCAAGACATGCAGTTTCAAAGGGTGGAAGAACAAGTCCAGGATCGAGAGTTGTTTTGCAAAGCACTAAGATCAGGTTGTATCAGTTCCCCTCGAGGGTACACAGTATCAAGTCGTGACTAGTAATTACCATAGCTTTATTTTCAGTAGCTGTCTGATTCTCCTGATGAGGACTAGTGGTACTGTGTGTTATTAGCCCATTCTTTTCAGACATCCTTCGTGTTTCTCCTCTTTGTACCATGTTAGATTACCTACTTTATGTGGCTGACAAATTTGATACTGCTTCACATCCTTGTTCAGGTTTCTTCTGGCAGTGGTCTTTGTGCACTGCATCTCCCTTGCCCCTGCCCCTGGCATGTTGCCCCATTTCCCTCCTGAGCTTCCTTTTGGGCAACATGACTCTGAAGCCTGAGCTGGCCATAAACAGAGCCCAGCAGATTCTGGCAGAACTTTTTCATTGTACTTGGTGCTTGCTTTGTAGTTCATTTTAACCATGAAACCACCCTTGCCAGTACAAAGGAAAAACTAACTTCTGCCTTGCAGTACTTTAAAGTGGGCTTTCTAACAAAAATGGAGAGACTTTATACCAGGGTCTCTAGGGATTTAGGCCTCTAAAAGCAAAGGATGGTACATTTAGATAAAATCTATGCAATAAATCCTTTACAGTTAGGGTGTTGACGCACGGAAATGGGTTGCCCAGAGAAAGGCAGATGCCCCATCCTTGGAAGTGTTCAGGGCAAGGCTGGGGAGCACCCTGATCTAGTAGATAATCACCTCTCTGCTCTCTGCCCATGACAAGAGGCTGAACCTCTTTAGAGGTTCTTTCCATCCCAAACCAGTCTGTGATTCTACTTGAGGACAGCAGCTTCTTGCCTTTATTTTACCTGCTTAGTATTATGTATGTATCTTACATACATTCATTACATAATGTTTCCTCTGCATTTTGTTGATTTTCAGACTTTTTCAGACATTGCAGTGGTTACAAGTTGTATTGATGGGACCTGGTCAAAAAGACTGTAATTTGTGGTTTGGTTTGGTTTTGTTTTCAATAAGAGATAAGTGCTACCTTAGATGATCATAAATTCTAATCAGAATTTATTAAAAAGGATTTGATAATATTGTTCTTAAAGGTTTAAAAGTGGCAGCCTTAAGCATATCTGCATGAAGAAAACAATGGAAGTGAGAAACTGTTGGGTTGCCAGCGGTGTATGTAGTTAAAAAAAACTAAAATTGTGCTGGTGTTTGGTGTATTTGAAATGATCCTCCTACCATAGATGTGACAATTGTGGACAGTTATCTCTCATGTGTTTAGAGCTGTGATAATGTTCCAGTAAAGTTTTAAGGACAAAAAAAGATTTCTAAAATATTGGCTGTGATTTCCCTTAAAGGGAAGGGATGCTATTTCATGGCTATTCTTGGCTCTTTTCTTTCCCTCTGCTCCTCCTGAAGAAATTCTGTGGGACTTAGAGAACACTTCCAGGACATATTTTAAAGGAAGTTCACAGAATTTTAGTGGGTTTTGCTCTTAAGTTATATGGATTTAAATGTCTAAACATGTACTGAATGATATTGACAGGTACCAGTATAGATGCCAGCCGTGTGCAGTTGGAGTCCTGTACTAGGGACTGATCTGAAATGCAAGCAGCAGCATTTCTCAGTTGTTGTGACTGGCCAGCATTTGTAATTTGATGGAAAGCAGATGAATAAAGCCAAATTAAAGTGACAGTGATGACCAACTGCCTAGTAATTTAAGACCCTCCACACATTGCTTAGTGCTATTTATTCAATAAACACATATAGTAAATATAGAACTTTATGCATTTCTTTAAGGTGATAGAAGCAAAGCCATGGTGGGCAAAAGTTACTGTATATTATCAGCACTCTGTCATATTTGAATAAATTTATGTGGAACTTATATAAAACTCAGAACTTTTTGAGCAGCTTCATGTGGTTTGGTTCAAGCTTTCATTGCATGATGTACATTACACAGCTTCCTATTAAGCACTTTCTTTGCAACATAATTTCTACATATTTGTAATTTTTAAATAATTAAAATTGTGCCACCAACTTTTGTAGTAGTTTTCTCCATATTATGTGTCTGATCCTCTGATATCTTTGCTCATAAGCATTAATGTCGTAAGAGTTGATTCTGATATGAATGGTTCAACTGGATTTACAAGAAATGGTTGAATGTTGTTGTAACATTTTTGTTAAGCAGCATGCATGCCTCAGAGTTATAGAAAAGGTTAACTGTATCTTGAAACTTGTAATATTTATCATCTTTTGCAAGGGAATTGTAGGTCAGATGCAAGAATTTCTCTGTGTTATAATAGTTCTAAATTTGTTTTGGCATATTAATCTGGATTATTTTAAAATCCAGAAGTGTACTTTATAGTGGGATCCAAGCCGGATCTGAGGAAAAAAAAAAATCATTATTCTCTCTGTCATTCGGCAGAGAGGAGTAAGGGATAGAAAAGAAAGAAAATGCTCTTCTTTTTAAGTGAATGTATTCTTCCCTTAGAATGTACCAACAAAAAGTAGACCAAGACAGTCTTGCGTGGAGACAATCATAACATCTGACAGGAAAGTGATTTTAATTAATTTAAAATCCAGAAGCAACAGTATTTCTTCCTGAGTAAATGGTTGGAAGGCCTTAATTACACATTGCTCTTGAAGGCACAGATTGCACTTAGTTTCTTTTTGGTCTTTTAGAATCAGACTTTAGAAAGTATTTAACTTACAGGAAGTACTGAGTACTTTCCTCAATTGACTGGCTGTTACTGAGTTTTCTCAGTATAAATATAGCTACTTGAAAAGAATAGGAATTTAGTGGAATGTTTTGGGGTTGGGGATTTTTGGTTTGGTTTGGTTTTTATAACAGAAAAGTCATCCAATACTTTCAGCTGGATTTTGGCATCAAAATTTTTAAAAAGCATTTACTGCATAAAAAGTAAGTTTTGACAAAAGCAAAGTAAATGATAAAATGTTTAAGTTGTGAATCAATATCTAATTATGTCTAATAATGATCTAGTACTCCAGTTGAGAATATTTTATAGTGTGAAACTGCTCTAAGTGAATAGTGACCAGCTAGAGGAATAGTGAATGACTAATTGTATATCTAGGTTCATTTAACTTATTAAATGCACTTCTATGAATGAAATGTAAATGTTGAATAGTCTTCTGTACATGAAAACCATAGTTATGAAACCTGCACAAAACCTGGTTTTATAGCATTTTAGAGGAAACAATCATGGTTTTGTTTCATTGTAATACTTCGTTTTTAGCAAAGACACATTTAAATATTAATATATTCCCATGCAAAACAGTTTTCTTATTCTAAAAGTTACTGTAATAAACATCATTAAAAGAATGGACTATTTAATGTAAAAAAGAAAGCTCCTCATTCATGACATTTTTATTCTACACAGGGATCTTATGCCTTATGCTTCTAGATTGTTTGAAAAGAAAATTTGGCTAATGCAATTTAAAAAAGTTTTCTGACACTGCTTTTCAGATGTAATTCCTTTCTTGAATATATCATTAGTGGACAATGCAAGAACTTGAAACACAGAAGATTTCATGTGCAATCTTCTTGAAGAATTATAGTAAAGACTTTGCCAGTATGAAAATTTCTTCCAGTGTCTTATTTCTGGTGACTATTTTAAGTTATGTAATTAATATTGAGGTTTCAGTATTTTCTCTGTGGCAAGTACTAGGGAGTGGTATCAGATTATTTTCCCTGTTTCCTGTACAAACAAGCTCTGAGTTTGGGAAGATCTTCTTAACATCCCTCAGGGTTTTGCAGATAAAAGTCCCACAAAATAACTTTCCCTTTTCACGGTATTTTTAGGGTGCTAAGAGGAAGGGTTCCTTGTTTGGTAGTCATAATTTGGTCCGGTGTAGTAGACTGTGAAACTGCCAGGCATTCAGCAAAAGCTTGGGAAATTTAGTACTTTACACAAAAAAATAAATTGGTTCAAGTAACTGGGAAAAGGGAAGCGATATTTAATGGAAGAGACTAATGGTTTGGGCCATTGTCTGAGTCCATACTTCCTCAACTTGTCAAACTGGAACAGAATCTTGAAGTTCTTTTAGATTCATTTTTGCTACAAGGCACAAAGTTAAGAGAGACCAGAAGATCCACCGTTCCTTAAAATACATCTCTTTGAATATATATACAGTACATGCATTTCAAGTTGAGTCTTCTAATGATTGCATGTTGAGTAACTTGAAAAACAACATATATAACCAACAATTTCATTACAAACAGAACCGATCCGACTCGTCTTACGTGCCCAATTTTACTTCCATAAGATGTGACATTTTTTTCATTCTCATAGTGCTTCTCAGGTATCCAGGAATCACCTTCTTAAAAATAACATATGTATCTGAGACTTTGGTAGTTTGGGAGCTGTTTCATTACATATGTTTGCATTTGCAGTATGAAAATGTCACACTAAGCTCTTACCAACACACACAAAAAAAAGTTCCTCATTTAAAAATATGTCAGAATATTTGGACCAATTTGATTTCCCAGTTTTTCATTCTGGAAGTATAGATTTTTTGAGTTAGAGTTGCATGTTATAAAATTAAAGGAAATACTTAGCTGGCCGTCACAGAAAAGTCATGATAGTGTGTGGGTAGAAATACATAGTATTTATGTGTATGTATGTCTCACAAGAGGTATGTATGAGAGATTAATGTTCTTCTTAACTGAAAAGTTCTTTTTCCACTCTAAGGATATTTAAAAATAATTCTATCCATTTGGTGGAGCAATAGCTTAGTTAATGAAATTTGATATTTCGGAGTTTTTCATTCTTGTGCAACATCTGTAAACACGTTCCCAAACCTGACATGCAGTTCAGTAATTATCTTAGTGTTTCCATGGTGTTTTGTCAATGAATAGAAAAAAATGCTATTTATACAGATGTGGGGGGGAAAATAATTTTCCTCAGCGTTACAGTTGTTAGATTTTGGTGGGGTTAAAACATAAGCCATCAATCCAAAATCTGCTTAAAATCCTCTGTAGGTTTTACACACTTTGAATGAGCAGGGAGGTGTAGTCTAGTCCCCTGTCTATACCGGGATAAGATCAGTCAAGAAACAAAGCATTTTTAAACTTTTACAGAAGACCTGTACCTCTTTGATCACAGCACTTAGTTTCTTTATTTTCATTAGTTTTTCTCTCCATGTAATGTACATAGATAGTTAATGATGAAAGAGTAGTAAGGTATTCATTGAAACTGAAAATTATAGTATTTGCAAATATAAAATCATAATTTACATAAATTTTATAGTCAAGAACATTATGAATGTAAATATGCCTTCATCTATTCTCAGTCTCATAATGCCATTCGTTGTCCAGTGGGAGATGAAGAGTGATGTTGAGACTGCCGTTTAACCTATTATAGCAGCCTAAAGAAATTAAATAGCCTTGATGTAAATATGAGGTGGGAAAAGAGTATTCATCTCCATTAAGTGACATAAAAAACATGGTAAGAATAACAGGCGGGTGGGTATGCATTAAGCACTGAAGTCCCTAAATTTGGACACTAATTATAACCACAAGGACAATTGCCTCCCACATACTTAAACTGTAATTTCAGTATGTTTTCAGACCAAAAATATGCTTCACAGTTCTTTAGGCACCAAATGTGGATTTTCTCTTGTATTCTTTTTTCATCTGATACATGATTGCTTTTCCCCTGCTATTGAATGAGAGCCTAATACTAAAAAGCTGAATTCATTATGTACTCCTTGGTACAGTTAGATCTTTAGACCTTGTATTTTACTAGATCTCATAACTATGCTGAGGAAGTCCTACCCATTTTATAGTGCCATAAGCAAATGTTGCACCATTATATTCTAATTATTTGGAGCAGTTCAGTTTCATATTAATGTTACATATACCTGTGGATGACCAGTAGCTGCTTAACCTGTTGCACCACATAAGTCACTCTTACTTTGTTTCTTGATGGTATATTCTTGTAAAGACAGATACTATTTTTGCATACTTTCCTAAAATTATTTTTGTTACATTAGATAAAGTAATTTTTATATTGAGTAATTGCCTTAAAGTATGACCCATGGAATCATAAATGAGAACAGAGATGTTGTATAAAACTTTAAAGTTAATTAAGTGTTGCAGTTTCATTAATATTAAGCTGGTTTCCATGCAGAAGAGATCATTTTGATGTTTAGTCATTTCATCTTTAGTATAAATCAAGGTAAAGTATTAATCATTTAAAAAAATTACAAATCATTGCTTCACCTTTACCTTGATATTTAATATACCAAAAAAAAAAAAAAAAAAAAAAAAGCTTTATGTCATTGCCTAACCTGATGTAATAATTAAGACGTGGTATTTCTAGTTTGAATTTGTCTGATGTTTTTCAGTAATTCTCTCTTCCTATCCTTTTCTATGCTTGATTAGATGGTTATTGGCTATTACAACTTCTCCACATGCACTAAGCTGTAGATCTCAATCAAGTCACCTCTAATCTTATTATAAATAAACTAAATCTACTGATCTTTTATCTGTCTCTCACATACAATAAAAAGAAGGATTTCCTGACTGTAATTCTTGTAGCTCCTTTTTTGGCCTTTTTAATTTCAACTTCCTTTTGAATTAAAGATACCAGGCCTGGTTATAGCATTCCAGTGATGCCATATGTGCAGATAATTTCGGGTCCTTAGTACTACCATATATTTCCCTGTAATGCACCCAGGGATTGTTTTTAGCTTCTTAGCTATAGCAACATAGTAAGAGCAAAAAAAGCAGCTGGTTATTTACAATGACTTGTAAGTTCTTTAGGGATTCACTGCTTTCTAGGATATAATCCTCCATTTTATGTGGCCTGTCTTGTAGGTTCTTAATGTTCTTAAGGTAAATAAATTAAAATAATGTAATTTCTACTCTGAGATTTACTTAATTTATGCGGCTTATTGGAAGGATTTTTACTTATTTTTGTCATCACAGAGCTTCAGCTTTTTACATAACAGTGAAGAATCAGCCATCAGGTTTTATGTGTATTTTGTGTGATTAATATTTTTAAAAAGACAATAAAGGGGACTTCACAAAGCATTAGAGCATTAATATAGCACGAAGAAAGCTTATAATGTGTTTGGCTTCTGCTGATACCTAATGATATGGCAAAAAAGCACTCTTCTACAAGGCTGCTTTTAAGATATAAGGGAACCAGAGGAATTGTTAAGAATAATAGATAGCATGTCTTGGATTAATTTTCTTAAAATTTGTTTTTAGGAGCAGAAGCACAAAAATCCTGTCTTAATCTTTCTTTTAGGTATGCTGCTTATTTAGCTTTTAGTAACTTGTAATTTAAGATCACAGTTATTAGGTGTATTTCTGCATTTTATATATCGCTCCCAGATGCTACAGTATTAGTTTTTATCACTGCATATTTTATGAAATGTCAGCCTTCTGTTGGCTGTTCATGCAGCATTGTTAGTGATCAAAGCCACAACATAAAGGAGAGGAATCTAAACAGTTGGCTTATCTTTGTCCTTCATTGTGACACAATACCATAAAATTACTTTACTATACAAAAGGCAGGCAAAGCTTCGTGTAGCACACTCTGCAAAGATGAACTTTTTGTTATTCTCAACAAAATAGATAAACTCTTCTGGGTGATATTTTGTGCAAGGAAAGTAAAGTTAGCAATGATGTCTTTGGAGTTTGGAAAAAGTTCTCATCTTTTCCTGCCTTTTTAAAGCACAATTATATGCGTGCGTGTGTGTGTGTGTGTGTTGTAATGCTATTATAAATCTATCCTTTAAAACCTTTTGAACTGGAAGAAATGTGTCCTTTAGAGTAATCTGTATGGGGTGTTGTGGACTTCTCTGGGATACAATTAATCAAGACGTTAAATCACTTGAAGAGGGAAAATTGAGAAGATAATATTTAGTCTTTACATGATGAAAACTGCTGGTGATTATCAAGTATATTTGGCTTTCATTTTGATTTTTCACACAGGAGATTATTTTGAGTTTATCCAAATTTTTGGTTAAAAATATCAGAATATCAGTCAGCCTTAATTTTTCTGCTTGCCTAAGTGAGTTGTGTATCAGAACTGAAATAAAAAGTAGGAAAAACTCTACAAGCTCAGGAGATATTCTAGGAATAAAAATCTTGAATGATTTTGATCAGCTGCTGTGTATGCCCTGCACAGCAGTTGGTTCAATCAATTTTATGTTTTGGGATGGTTTTATTAAAACGAGCTGCTGCTTTCAGTAAATCACTGTAAAGATGCTAGCTTTCTATATGCTTTTTGGGGAGCTGCAGCTTACCAAGGCAGTCTTTTAGTATAAACAGACTTAACTTGGCTCCTCAGGAAGCTGGGCTGAAGTAGTAACCCCCTTACCATTTATTAAGATGGGACAGAACAGAAAAAAGGAAATAGTCTCCTAATATGATAGTGGTACAGGAAGTAAAAGAGCAGAAATATTCCTATTGTATTGTGGGGGGGCCCATCAGTCAACAAAGCTCTTGACAGTATCTCTTAAAAAAGATGACGATGCACACTACCTGATTGCATGTGTTTGTGTTTGTCTTTCCAACTGCTGCTAGTCAGTAACTTGTACACGTGTATTCTCTCACAGTATGTGATCATCTTTTGATAAATGTTTCAGAGATTTTGAACAAATCAACAGTGGTATTTTCTTCATGGTGTTGTGATCGAGATAGCCACAGTGCTCCATTTTGTCTTGGCTTTATGGATGAGATGGTCATTTCATCCATCTTTTCTTAAAGGAAGAAAGATCTCTTATAGGAAGAGATCATTCCTGTGTTCATCCAAAGGTTTTATTACTTCTTTCTTGATGTGCTTCAAAAATACAGCAGGTAGAAAACAAACTGTTATCAAGTGAGTTAAGGTTGAAGATAGTATATCAGAAACATTAATTAATTAATGCTTTCCATTAATTAATTTTGGGAAGTGAAATTTAGGAAAACAAAGCAAAAAATCTGACAATGGTAGGTAGTTCATCCATCAGCTATCCGACAGGAGTGTGCTCAGTGCAGGTCATCCTTCCTGTATGAATATGGCATCACACAGAGTTTGCATAACTTTCTACCAGTATCAACTTTATGATCCTTCTCCTGCCCTTCACAACTGAAAGATCTGAACATTTAAAGCTACAGACCTATCCCCCATCTTTCTAGAAAAGGTCTGATTGTAATATGTTTCTCTTCTGATTTTTTGAAGAAGGAGGCTCTCCTACCTAATTTTTTCATTCATTGTCCACGCCAGTAGGTGAATTTTACATGTCTTATATTTAATGGGATTCTGGTTTGCTGATGAAGACAGAAAATCTCTAGTCGACCTGGCTGTGATGAAGGATTTAGATTTACCAGAAAAATTGTGATGCTTATAGCAATTTTGTGTCCACAGCAGGAAGAGATGTGCTCCTCAAAGAGAATGATGTATGTACAAGGGCGCATAAGCAAGGTTAGGTGTCTGGGAATCAGAAGACCAAACATGTTGGCACTTGCAAGTCTAGAAGTTCAAGTGACCATAGAGAGAAGACAAAAAGCAATAAAGACAGTCTGTAGAGGGAGTGATTTTTCCTTTACTGATCTCAATACCTTTAGCAGGTGTTTTAAACTACTGTAGTTGAAGGATAAACATTTTGCTCAGGGCTCCTTTTTATTTGTATATCCAAGACTGCTTCAAACACCTGATAAGAAGATGCTAATGATGCTTTAAGAGCTGATAACATGCAAACCTTATCCAAGCAGATTCTCTTATCTTTACAGGTTAATCTCTTTGATTCATTGGCCAAGAAGTCATGCATTAAATGCACAGCTTTCACATATTCACTTGCTAACCTAATATACTCCAGTTACAGCAACCAAAAGTCAAGTCTTGATGAAGCATAATATGTAGTGGTACTTCTTTCTGTAATGGCTGTTTGGGGGCCCACAGTTTCATGAAGTGGTAGTAAATAGATGGAATTATAGCTCTTGGTTAACATACTGGATCCAATCAAGGTAGCTTGGTGCCTTTTAACCTGGTATTCTTATATTCTTATAGTATACACTGCATAGCTGTTATGCTTTGGAAATGTAATTTCACTTTATAGATATTTTGTATGTGTATATGTGCAAAATACTCTATAGATTGATCCCATAATTTGTGAGCATATATGTAAGCTTATTTCCATAGAGAAAACTTCCATAATGGTTTTGACCACCTTTCCCAGCTAGTTCCAATGGCAGTCTTCACTAGGTAATTGAATATACTGGTTTGTTGAGCATTTATCAATGCTAATACCAGCAAAATGGAAGGTTTTTCAGTCTTCTTTTTTAAAACTATTATCCTCAAATCTCTAACCTGAAGATTATAAATGTAACTGACAAAGAAAATTGAGCAAAATTGATATTCAGAAATTTCTTAATAAGATACAAATTGTTGGTTTGGACTTGATTCCCGGTCAATGAAAATTGTGTTTCTGAAATGTAGCTATATTAGTTTATGCAAGGGTTATCACGGTGCTTTTACCTGTGGAGTGTAGTAGTCAAATTACTGCTCTGCACTGCAGAGAGCTCAGTAAGGGTGACAAGTACTTAAAAACAAAGTTATGTGCAAGAGATGCTGCAGCTATATATTTAAGGACTTCATGTTGGCCCCATCCTCTCTTATTAGCAATTCATTTTTTGGATGCATTTTGCATTTCCCTTTTTTGTGAGTATGCATCTCTGGCCTGCTACAATTGGGAAAAGTCAGCAAGGTTTCTAGGAAGCTGTCTTCAGTATACCTTTTTAGTTAATACACAGATTAATAGTAATGATAAGTACAGTAGGAACTGTGAGTGTTAGGTCCTCTGAAAGAATTAAGATGCATTCATGGTAGCAGTAGAGTAACTCAGATATTTTCAAAGCTAATGAAGTTTTAGTTCAGAATTTACTATTAAAATCTAAACTACAAGTCAAGCCTTTCCCCAAAGTAAGAGGGGCAGGATTGAAAAGGGAGGACAAGGTCTTCAGCATTGGTGAAGAATAACTAAAGAAGCAATCTGACCAGCCAAATGAGGAGTTTCCAGCAAGGAGGTGCTTTTTAACTGGGGCAAGATTGTGAGAATTAATATTGGATTTTGATGCAGTAATTAATCCCAGTTCACACTTCTTACAAATCAACATTTGTAAGTATTCAAGCTGATAAACATTTTTTGTGTTAAAAACATGCAAAGGTAAAGGAAGATGCTTAGAAAGCTCAAAAGAGCTGAAGAGTGCTTCAGTTTGGACGATATCAACAGAATGCTGAGGAAATATGAGCATTGCAGAGATTTTGGCTGTATTAAATGTCCTACTTTGCTCACAGAATGTATGCTGCTAAGCTCTTCCATGTAAATACTGGCAAAGACCCAGGTTTCAGTTTCATTGAAGTCTACCCCACCTGTAATAACTGTAGTCAAGAGATTGCAGTATTTGTATATTCATCAGGTGCACTTTGTTTAGTTGTGATATTAAAATGTGTCAAATTGCTATTCAGGTATGAATGGAGAGTTAATATTCCTAATTTTTTTTGTACTCTGAGAGGATTACAATTTCACCTAGAGGTTGGTTATTGTGTAAGGGTGTTCAGAAGAAATTTAATATGTCCAACTTCTGATTTGGGAACATAAAGACTGTTCCTTTTCACAGCCATTGAGAAGGTTACTGTTTTAAAATATGCATGTCTGAGGTTGCAAAGGTGCTAACGAGAAGAAAGATAAAAGCCTCCTGCAGTTTAACTGTAGTGCCATTCCCATCAGTTCTAGAACAGGTTGCTTAAAGGTCGGAACTGCAGCACTTTTTTGATCTCCTTGTTGGATCACCTGCCAGTCAGTGGGGTATGCTGTGGCTGTCTTCCTAACTTTGAAACCTGAGGAGAAGGTGCAGAGATAAGATAGTTAAAGCTAATGGTGATAGGCAGTGGTCATGTATTCTTCTTACTGGTGAGTTAGCAAACAAGGAACAAGTCTCTTCATAGTGGCTAATGAGGGATGAGCTCAGGAATGTCTGAACTTTAGGCATGAGAGACTTTCAGACCCAGGAGGACAAAAATGGGTCAGTTTAGGCTTGAACAGGATGATCATGCTGTCTATGGGGATGAGTAGACTTATGCCATGAATAGCAAAACAGCAAAGATCTTCCCACCTCTTGTGGGATATACAGCAAACATTGTTAATGTAGAGTATATGTAGCCAAGATAATGTGTGCTTTTATTGCTCTTCATTTTAGATTTGTGGCATGATGGGAGGAGGAAGAGGGACTGAAACTTATTCGCAGTTGTAAGGCCTACTAAGGAAGATCTTGACTGTGTAAACATAGCTTTTCCCACTAAGTCCTGTAAATGTAATGGGATAAATTATTTCCACTCCTCTGAGTTTATTGTCTTCTCAGGGTTTTAGATTTTGAACTTAACCTCAACAATTATGTGAACAGCACAATGCAATAGCAACATTTGCTGTGTTTTTAAATCTGTTTCTGATATGTGCTGGAAGTTTAGAGGCTTTGACACATCTTGGGCAGGAGTGGGGTGTCAGTGATATTCCACTTTTGATTTGTGCGTAGCAGACTAGATATTTTTGGAAAGTCTCTTTATTTTTATATTGTAGGCCACTGTAGCCCATTTTTAGATTATTTTCTTAGCATATTTTTTCTTTTAGATAGTCTGAACTGTTTTCTTTACTATACACCTGCTAGTCCTCCAAACAAATTTAATGCTTCATCTACACTGAGCACCCCTCTGGAACACATGACTTAGGAATCGGAAAAAAACAGCAGAAAAATAGGTGGTCTGAGCATTTATGTGTTAAATATGCATGTTAATTAGAAAAAATTAGAAAAAATATGAAAACAGATGTTACATAAATTATTTCAGTCTCAGGATAGTAGTAACTTATACACTGACAATAACTTTTATACGTGCATGTATATGTGTATGTCTGTATCTGGAACATTTATGCAATTGCTACATGGATAGAAAAGCACTAGAAAAATAACTTCTAGTTTAGACAGGCCTTCTGAATATCACCTGTATTTGTGGGTGTTTCTCTCCCCTCTTGTGCTATCCACTGAACTCCCAAAAGAAGGCTCCTCAAAAAGGTGCTGCCAGCAGAATCAGTTGTATCATGACTCATGGGGAGTGTTTGACGTAATTGTCATTGAGTATATGCAGAATATTTTTCTCTGCAGATCAATATTGTATTAGGTAGCAGAAATTTTAAAATATAGGTCCTTTATGTTCTCACATAGCCTATTCTTTACTTTGGTCTCTTTATTTCTCTTGGCTCCTCTTCAGTGGAAAGAAAAAATCTTAAGGTTTTCTAGTAGAAGGTACTCCAGCAGAGACAACTAAAATGTTGAGAATGTGTTAACAGAAGAGAGAATTTTGTAAGTGGATATTCATGTTAGAATTCATCTGCTCTTAGTGGAGTCATTTTGTCATTTTATAAAGAAGACACTTCTGACTGACAACCAATTTTCTGAATATAAATTCTGATATAATTTGAATAATTACATAATTTCTGTCCACGTTAAAAAAACAGACATATGTGCAGTTCGTTTTCTAATTATCACCACCAGAGATTGAAAAGTTAACTTCTCAGAAAATGAAGGCAATATAACATGAAGTAAGGGGAAATGTTGAAAAATAAAGACCTGTAGCCTTCTGTAAATGTTCATATAATTATTTCAGTATAACATTCTACTTTTTTAGTTTGATAGCTTTCATATTCTTTGAAACCTTGTATGTTTCTGTTTTGTAAATTTGATTTCTTTTCCCTTTTGTAAAATCCAGCATATGCTGTAGGAAGGTAAAAGTCTGCAAGATGTAGACAATGAATCGTGAAAGAAGATTCTAGCAGATTTGATTGTTAGTATTGAAGACTTTTTAAAACAGTGTTCAGGGTACTCAATTGCTATTCTAGCAGATGCATTACGCTAGTAAATGTATGAAAATGTGGTACTGTAAGAAAATGAATTACAGAAAACTATTAAGAAATCTTATTTATGTCTTGAAGAGGAAATATATTACCATAAATCCTACTTTATACCAATAAATTGTGTTGCCTACACAGAATTACTTAAACAAGAAAAAAAATCAGTGATGTGTTAATCCTTCACTGCACATGTATTCATTCACATTGGAAGAGTCAGACTTCATGGGGACAAAAGGAAATTATATAAAAAGGAGTAAAATGGTTCTAGCTGTGTATCTTAAATTTTCAGGGAAAAAACTACTTTGGAAACTTCAGTATTCAGTCTCAAACTAATAGTGGTGATGACTTCAAAGCTTGTTTGAGCAACCATTTTTCTGTGATGTATTGTTGAATTTTCATTTTTGACTTACATATTTTCATGAGCAGGCAGCACAGACTGATGACTCTTTCCCCCTGAAAGATATTTCTTTTATTGCTATTTTATAATGGAAAGAATAACCTTAACATCTGAGTCCACACCTGTTAGAATACCTCCATGCCATTTCTGCCCTGGTTATTTTAAGGAAGTAAGAGAGTTGTGCACTTGCATGGGTTCTGGCTTTGGTGGAGATGTCCAGGTTTTTCTTGTCTGTCAGCTGAAAGTAAAAACGTGGTCATTGTACCATGGTGCTCTTACTGTTGCCAGCATTAATAAAATAATAATGGCCAAACTGTAATTCTAGCTCAAAATAGTAACCATCCATTAGTTTTGTGATATTGAGAGGGAGCAATACATCTGCATTCAGCCATCCTTGTAGTTGGATGTAGGGTAGATATACGCAATTCAGGTGCATTTCCATAAGTGTTACAAACTCTTATGATTTTGTTTCAGTAAAAATACATGGCTGCAGAAATTTTATTTGACCATAGATCACAATCTTTTCCTGCCAGTAAACAGTGGTTCATTCAGGTTCGTTCTCTGTTATTCCTTGGCCTAGTGACCACCTTTCCAGAATCTGAAAGAAATTAGGAGAGAGCAGCTGCTTTGCTTTTGAAAACCACAACCTACACAATCAGAACCAGACCTTCTAAGAATCTCTGCTACTATATAGGCATCAATGAATAACAATAAAAAAGAATCAGGAAAAGTTTGTGAAAGAAATTATGACATCATTTTTTAATAAATTAAATACTGTATATACTGTGATCCTTAGCAGTCCATTTGTTTTGGTCTGTCTTCATTACTGGCCAGATATATTTAGACTTGGATGTTCTTGTCGTGGTGTAGCTATTTAGTCCTCTGGATCTGTGGCTAAACGTGTAGATTATTAATGATGCTGAAGTTTGCATTCAGCCTCCTCTGCATGATTGCTCTTCTGTTTAGAATTCTGTAAGATAAAGGATAAAGATAAGGATGAAATGTGAGACCTTTACAGGGAAATTATAAAACCTTCTCAGCCAAAGGATACGAGAAATAATGCTCTTAAGATATTGTGGCTTCCAAATACTTCTGTAATTGCTTTTTTATTGTGAGCAGAGTATGAACAAAACATGGAAGTTCGTATTCTGTTAAAACTTGATTATTCCAATATAAGACTCTTTGAATAGCCAAATAGCTAGAAAACATAGAAGGCTTTCCCACTTTTTTATATATCTTTGTTGTACCCAAGTTGATTTATAATTCAGAGTTTTCTCATTATTATGAGCACTAGCACATTAAACACTTGAGAAAAAATAAATATCTCTGATCTAAAAAAGAAAGTATATGTGTATACATACACATATATATAAATGTTTCATTTTCACAAATCCAATTGTAGTAGTAAAGATGATATTGTTTGTATTGCAGTAAGCGTTTGTATTTCATGCGATGCTTTCTGTACATTTTTTCTTACCCTTGTTGATAAATATCAAGGTACTTTCCAACCCAGCAGTATTTCTTAGGATGACTGGCTTGATTGCTATATCCCTATTTATTCATACTCATTAATATGACTAGAATTTTTATATGGGGAAGTTCTCTCTCATTCACTTTTCTGGGAAGGCTATGATTTTTGTAGGTATGTGCTTCCATCTGTCAATGCTAGATGATGCCGAATTGTAGGAATGTTCCTTGTGTTCGAAACAGAAGGTAGTAAGGCTTTTGGCTATAACTTAGTTTTTGTTGTGAATTTGTTTCATGATTTCTGATTGGCTTTTGAGATATCTCTGTCTGGTGTACCAAGAAAAAAAAAATCTTGTCATAGAAAACTCTGCTTTGGTTGACAAGATGTGTGGGAGAGCAGACGTAGCATTCAGCAACTTTAGGCTGTAGTACGTATCGTATTCAACAGAGATAAATACTCCCTTTGATTCCTGTTGATAAAGGTGATACCGTAGTCTGTGTTGCTGAAAAGATACTCTGAAGCATTCAGTATGAGTTTACACTTGGAAAGAGCTAGGGGTGATTCTGAGGGGTGGTGTGATGCAACAGTGGTCCCTGTGAAAGCTGATCAGTTTGTGCAACATCACTAAATCTCAGTGTAAACCTGAATCCCAAAGGTGGGGATTGTCAGAGGTACTGATTAAGGAGGTAACATGTGAGGTTCTGTTTCTGTATGGAATCTGAAAATTATCTTTTTGCCAAACATTCTTCTGTTAAGCATTTTAAATATTTCTGCTTTTTCATCTTTATTCAGGGGAGCAGTAGTATCTGTGCTGCAGTATCTTGGTGTTTCTTTTGTGTGCATGTATATCTGTATGCAAGTTATGTGTGGTAGGGAGAGAAAGTGCAAATAAGTGATACAGAAAGTGATGAAACTCGATGCTTGAAATACTTTTCTGTAGAAACTAGTTCTGTAGTCTGAGATTGATCCAGAAGAGGAATAGAGAGGAAAATTTTTGTTGCTGGAGAAGGTTGCTTCATGTCCAAGGAAAATGGTTGCAAGGAATGATATAATCCTGAAGTTTTTAGAGGTTGGCAGGATTTGCACATATATATACTGGGCTGAAAAACAAGAAACTGGGAAATTAATTGAATTATGGGGAATAATTGCAGGAAAGCCCAGGGTGGTATTACTGCCTTAGTAGTATTTAGTGGTATTCCTGGGGAAATATTGTAGAGCATTTTTCACCAGTTGCATTGTAAGCAGTGAGTGCTCAGGTACAAGACCTTCTGCAAGTCCAGCTGGAGTGAGGAGTAGTGGAAGTTGTCTGCATTCATTAGTTGGATGAAAATGAGAGGGGGAAAAGTGTGTTGTTACTGCAATCTGAATGTCTCACATGAGCAACTTCGCCAAGAGTACTCTTAAAGTAGGGATTGAAGTGACCATGTAGTGTTGTAGCAGCTGATGACGAGTATCATTGAACAGCAGAACATACATTATTTTTCTTGATTTGCTACAAAAATATTTGGAGGAATTTTTCAAGCCACACATGTTTCCAAAAACAGTTCTGTAGTTTTATATATTCCTGGTTTCTCTGAACTTTTAATATTTTGATGTCTAGTCCAGCAGGAAGGAAAGTTATTACAATAGGACACCTTATCAGCATTAATTTGTTTTGGGGAAAACACCCATGATGGGAGAGTGGAGGAGCAGGAGCAGCTGGAGATACAGGAGGCCACAGAGCAGCACAGTGAGGACAGCTGCCAGCCAGAGCCAGCGATCTGCAACAGGCTTTACCTGCTTGCTCTGGCTCCCAGGCACCTGGGAACTCTGACATGGATTCCTCTCTGCCACATCAGCTTACCTGTCACTGACACAGTGTTTTATAGGATGAAACTTTCTTTTCTTTCCTAATACTACAGTCATTTAAATGTGGTGGGGTTTTTCTGGTTTTGTTTTTTTTTTTTTTTTTTCCCTGGGGGAATCTTTAGGCAATACTTGGCATTGGTTATTCTCATCTCTTTAAAGACAGAAATAGGTACTCAGATTCTTAAACTGGAACTTTTTAGAAAAGGCTGTCAGTCCTCTGATGCTGTTGTATACAGCCTGAGTCTGTGCAGCACTGTTACTTCCACGATGAAATTTTGCATTTTTATGAATACCTTCTCTAAATGGAGAAAGTTTTAAACAGGTAGTTTTTGCATTTCTCATGTGATTGTGTGATCTGTTTGCATAGTGAATTCTGTATTAAACACAGTGATTTTTTGTTAAATGTTGATTATAAAGTGGTTAGACAAATGTTAAGCACTGTTACAAGTACAGTCCTCTATCAAAAAGTTAAGCTATCTAAACAAATTCTCGGACGTTTAAACAAACTATTTGTATCCATAAATAGGATTTGTTGCAAACAAATAAAACTGATGTAATTTTAACTGAGTTGTTTGGGGTTTTTTAATTTTCTGAGCATTGATATCAGTGGAAGCATTCCCATTTAAAGATGCTGCTTCAGTTATGCTGGATTAATGGAAATGGCTGTATTATAAGGATGCTATGCTTCTGATAATGGGAGATATGTTCATATAAAAATACATACATATATTTTTCTTAAATCTGGTTTGATACTCTAATTCCCATTGTTAGGTGCAAATTAAAAAGAATTTTACTCTGGTAGGGGGTTCTAAAGCCTTGACATTATTTTAATCTGATAACGAATGGCTCTGAGTTCATGTTCTTTCAGTTGTTGGCAACAAATCTAAACCTGTGTTTTTTGGATTTATGAGGATAAGTCCTGCTTTGGCAATCTTGTAGATCCTCAGGAGAATAGTTAAACAGTGATTAATCATTGTTTCTTCACTGAGTGTGCAGAAAAGAATGGAAAAGCTGCATTTCACACTTCTGAAGCAATTAATCCCCATGATCTTAGCCAGGTTTGTCTTGTAGATAAGTTGGGATACAAAACTGTACCTAATTTATCAATGTATGCATGCCATAAAGTATAAAACACACAATTTATTTCATATCATTTATAGTCAAATGTAAAAAAAGAGTGACTTTGCCATATCCAAGAGTGTTTCTTACATTACCTTCATATAAACTAAGTACCAGAGATTACAATGGGATTCCTGTTTATTGTGCACATCTGGTGCAGTCACTATGCATTTTCTCATTCACTTGCTGGCATTTTTAGTGATTGTGGCATAAATCACCTTGCTAATCAGAAACATAAGTGACGGGAAGTCATCTCCTTTTTTTGAACAATGGGAAAAAACATATGGCTTCTTAGACAGGACTTGGCTGTTATACTATTTATGTGGCATTATATTCTGTATTTAGAATTTCATATTAATTGCTGTGGTTTGATTGAAGGCATAGAATGCCCTGTGGTTTTGGCCAAAGTATTTGTTTTATGATCTACTCATGATGCCTTCCATGCTTAATATCTGTTGTATTCATGTGTATCAAAAAATGGAGCTGAGCATGCAGGCTGTATTTTAAAATATGATTAAATGTTTTAAAATGCTTTTTAATCAATATGAAATAAATGTTGTGTGTTCTGAATGACAAAATATAATAGAAGGCTGTTATAAATTGTGTGACATAGTAAAGAAGAGAAAAGAAATGTTTGCCCTTATAGGAAACACATATACTCTAAAGTTCTCTTCCTGCACAGAAGAGGACTGTAGAAAATCAGACTAGGAGGAGGTGAGACTGGTATTTTTTGTGAGGCAAGTTTATTGATAATTGTGCTTCTGAATTAAAATTCCCTGTGGGATAAAACATATAATAAGATGCCAAAATTATATTAACATGTGAGGAAGATAATTGCACCCAAAAGCAATTCATGTACAATATCATTTTTGTGTATCTAGTTCTTCTTCTTACATGAATGTTTTGTACTTCATTTTGTGTCACTTCTTTTGTGATTCATGACAGTGTTTACTCCTTTAGCCAAATAGTTTATTATTAATAATAATTACTATGAAAAATTTTTAGTAGCGTTTTGAAAGAATATATTAATTTATGGCCAGTGCTTCAGAGTTTTATTTACTATTGTATCATTTCTTCTAAATAATTAATTGAAGATGTAACCCTAATTCAGTAGTGTTATTGACCAAATTTCTCTAACCAGTGTGGAACTCAACATTATTGCAGAGTATTGGAATACAGTAATTTCTGAATTGTCAGGAGTCTGTATATCTAAAGAAGATCTTTATTCTCTGCCAGGAAACTCCCAAATAATAACAAGAAATGCTGAATTGAGTAACTTATGATTGAGACTTTCATATGAGACTCTTGAAATCAAAGGAGGTAAGCAGGATGTAAAAAGAGACCATCCCGAGTGACCAGTTATTATGGCTAACACCTCTCTGGCATTACAAAGTCTGCCTCACTGGTAATAAAGAAAAGCAGATAATGTAGAGTAATGCTAAAAAGCATTTATTAAACCTTACAGTGGAGGTCTCCATCTCCTTCACTCAATTGGGGTCTAAATGCACATTGTAGAGATCTTGTTTTTGAAAGCTTGTCAGAAAGTATGTTTTTGTCCAAGAATTTGCCTTCTACTAGGAATTGTGAAAAATCCTGACAAGGATGCCTGAAACTGATGTGACATCCTTAATATTATTTATACAAAAAGAGAGGAACTTCAAAAATAACAGGACAGTACATCACTCTAATTTTTTTTAATAGCTGCTTACTGTGAGTTTTCTGCTGTTTCTGTTTATCTTACATAGTGGCACAGTCATTTCGCAAAAAATTTTCCAATTTTCTATATTAGTTTAACAGAAAAAATTCTTCAGAATTACTTTGGAATACACAGTTACCCCTATTAAGTGCCTTTAATTGCTAAAAAAAAAAAATTTCATCTTTATAAAATGTCTCACTAAGTTTGATTTCATTTTTTAGCATTTCTTTTTCATTTCTTTTTCATTCTACTCACTAAAAAAAAGCAGCCTTAAACAAATGCTCATAAGCTTCCTGACTCACTCAGTAGTACTTGAGCATTTTAAGTGGACCTTTCTGTGCACCCTTAAGTAAACAATTTAATTGAAAGCATATTTGATTTTCCTGGTGTGTTCCTAGGTTGGTGTGGTCCTTCTAGTTTGGATCAGGAATGTATCTTTGAAGCAGATTGTCCCCACTGTGATTTTGTTCATACTGCAGAATTGTGCTAGCATTGGGAAAATTGATTAAGCTAAATTGGAAGCTGCACACTATCAGTGTGTAAATGAACTTCTTTTGTAATAACTGCTAGGGGGCTTTTGGTCTTGAACATGACCAGTTCAAATTAAACCCCCCTAGAAGATGTTTTGCTAAAATGTTGGTCCTCAGGATTAACTATTTCGCTCTGCCTGTCAGCCCACATTGAGCAGTTGCCACTTGCTGACATAGATCCACCTGTTGTTAATCTCCTAGAGGTACCAATTTACCAGAACTCTTACTGGTTTGTGCAAAGTTCTGACTGGTCACCAGGCTTGGATGGGTAATATATGCATTTATCAATGCATATATTTTTAATTATGCAAGTGGAGTTACTGTCATGAAGTTTAAATTAAAAAATTGAATGAACTCTTCTCCTTTGACGTTGTCCAGGAATGAAACCCAGAGGTCAGAATTACGTGCAATGACAGAAAGCTAGAAGGGAAAGGACAAAGGAGATGCTCATAAAATTGGGAGATGGGAAGGAATCAGGCTCTTGTACAATATATATAATCCAGTATTTCTCACAGGCATAAATACACTAGTGCTGTAGTCTGTTGAAGGAAAACAGTTTTATTTACTTGCATGAATTATGGACGGAGGTGTTTTACTTTATGCTTTTGTTCCTGGTAATTTAGACATTTTCTCTTGAAAAGAATTAGATGAGATATAAACTGTAGACTTAAAATTTAAGGCTCCTTTCAAAATGGATAATGGTAGAGTTCCCCTCTTCACCCTAAACCCAAGGTTACTTTTGCCCAAAACGGTGTAAAAAAATAACTGTGGTTATCAGACATTTTGATGAGAGACATTCCAAAACAGCAGTCAATGAGCTGCAAAGTTCACTTTCTTTCATAAATAGTCAAAAACAACTCAGGAGAGGGTTAAAGACTGTGTTAAGATAAATTCATTCTTTTAATGAGGATGGTGGATAAAATCATTTACTTCATGTTAATACAGTTATTTAAAACTTAAATTTTGAGTTTACAACCATCTGTCTCAAGGGCTAAGCTCACTATAAACTATTATAATCATTTAAATAAATAGAGGAAAAAACAATCCGTTCAATATGTTGAATCAATATGTCATGCTTTGAATATCTATATAATTTTCCTCACATTAGGATCCATGGCACATGTACGGTACAATATGGTCTATAAATAGGCCTGGAAAGAATATCTTGGACTGCAGAGGGAATGGTAGTGCTCCCCAGAACTTGGTATGTGGTTTTGCCTGGCAGCTGATGGGAGTATGGTCTAAAATATAACCTGATGGAATTGAAAGAAGGCAGATTTTAATGGCTACAGGGTATGTCCGTTCGTGTGTCCAACAGAAGCAGAATTTGATATAAGCATTTCATTCCTTGCTTGGGCTTGGGAGAAAAACTGTCCTTTTCTGCTTTCCCCAGGGTTGTTCAGTGTTCCCACCTTAGATGATGGAATTGTGCAGTGTTCCCATCCAGTTGGCTTGGCCAAAGGAATTAGGTGCACATGGCTAGAGGAGTCCATGCTTGCTTTCAGCACCCACCACAGCAGTGAATGTGTGTTGTGCCGAGTCTTGCATCACTGTGACTCTGTATAACAGTGACTCTGCTGACTTGGAAAATATGGATTGGAGCATGATCCATAGGCCTGGAGTAGCCCCGGAGTAGTGATGGAAAGAAAAGCAAAGAGGAGGTGATGAATGGTCAGACATGGCTGAATTCATATAGGTGTGGCTCTAAGAGAGATTCATAGTGCCTAAGTTTCAAGTCAGCGTTTTGCTCCCTTTTTTCAGCGATTTTTATTCTTTTACTGCTAACTAAGAATTATTTAATCTTTTTGAAATAGATTCACAGACTGTATTATGAAAATATGGCAAAAACATGGATATTGTTAAAATAAGTGGCTTTGCAATATTTAAGACAGTGTGTGTACAGTCTGAAAACTCTGTAGAAAAAGCAGCATCGAAGTTTGTGTAAATGAAAATACCAGTTAGATTGTTGTAAACTGCCAGTGTACTTACATCACATAGGAAAAGTAAAATTATATCTGTATTGTAGGAATGGGACAAAGGACAGCAGTGAGGGAGTGGTAGAAGCAGAGTAGGTCCTAAAGCACATTCTGGGCCTCCAGTCTATTAATTACATAAATTGAGAAGCTGCCATGTTCTTCTGAGTTATGGAACAATGAGTCCCTTGAGGCTTTGCAGTGATATCAGAAACTATCAGAGGTTTGGTTTTGATGTCACTAAAATCCCTTGATGAAGTCATGGCCCAGTAATTAATTTTTCATCTGCATTTATGCTGAAACTAAAAATTCTTAAGGCTAGATGAATGAATGAAGCTTCTTTATGTTCTATTCCTCACTGTTGGAAGTAGCATACCATCTCAAGGATATTTAAAAAGATAGATGAACTATTTCTCTTAACATCATGTCCTGCTGTTCTGCAGTTGAATCTAAATTAAAGCAAGTCAAATGTGTGTCTGTTGTGTGGATGGGGAATATCAGGATTAGAAGAGACTACTGAAGATAAGAATTCTGGGTTCTTGTTTGTCTTGTGTCACTGACTCAGGCCATGTGAGCCTGTAAGAGCCAAGCCTTGATTGAAACCATACTGCAATCTTTGTGTGCCTCTTTTGAAAGAGTTCCACGTGAACACAGGAAAGCGTAGTTCCATGTAAGTGAAGTATTTTACACCATTGGAGCCTTGACATATGGTTGTGGGTGTCACCTAGCATCCATGTGCCTGAAACTCTCTATCCATAAGATGGGGGGAATGCTTTTCAGCACTATTTGGAAATCATTGTGGTTTTCATAAAGAACGAAGGTGTGTTGGGGTTTTTTCCTGAAACAGTAACAATCTGTTGTTGACTGGTGGGCACTGTTAAACACCTAGAATCCAATTTCTGGTGAGAATGCAAATATTCAGAATTCCTAGTATAGTAATATCTACTGTGTTACAGTAATATTAGGTAAATTCTAACCACTTGCATGCTTGGAACCTTTTTAACAATATTTTGTGTAATTCTGTTCTCAGTTTTATTCCTTTTTCTCTTCTTTTGATGTAGTATTTAAGAAAATCAGGATCCTCTTATTAAGTTAGATAAAACACTTGTTTTTTTCAGTATTTTGTTTTGCTAGATGGCTCAGTCAAATTGCACGGTTTTACTCTGAAGTTTAAAATTCTGTAAGTAGAATGTAAAAATATCCTAACTTTTCTAGACATTCTTTAGTTTCTTCAGCAGCAAAAATACACATTTGTTTATCTAGATCTGTTCAGACTTATGCATGCTAAGATCCATTTGAAAGCTGAAGTCTTTATGTAATTTATTTTCAGTGTGTAGTGTAAACTGTTGTGCTGTATATACATTTTATATTTATGTCAGAAAAGGGTTGCAGAGGGGTACTTTAAAACCACCTTTTCGGCTCTAAATAGCTATTGTGTACATATGGTAAGGTACTGCTGCTTAACAATTAGTAACTGCTTTGATGAAACTAAATTACATGTTTAAGTTCCCATCAGGAAGTCGCTTCACATATCTGTATTAATGTATTCAAGGCTCGAGAAGGAAAGTTAATTTTCCAGCTTAAATATTTAATTCAAGCTTAAAATTTAGTCTGTAATTAGAGCTCCCAAATGGCAGGAACATGGAGTATTTGTCCATTTTAATTAGATTGTTGTTTACCTATTAATTATATATCATATCTTGTCATATAGTTTTGATGGTAACAGATGGTGCTAGGAGTTAGTAAGGGTTTGAACAAAATAAGATTTCACATGATTTATTAAGTTGCACTTTATTAGTGAGTGGTCTGCTTTCGTCAGGTTATTCTGTGGAATAAGAAGTTTGAAACATTTCACTGATTTTGGTGACTACTCTCTATGTGAAAATATCGAACTTAAACAACAATTCCAAAAGCTGCATTCTTTTTTTTAGAGGGGGGTTGTAATACACCTTGTATTTCTCTAAAGTTATACTATGCACATGGCAGTAAACTTAGATCTTTTTTTTTTTTCCTCTTTTTCCTAAATTCTGTGCATAGAGTTTTTCAGGAGCAATACCTCTTTTATCTGCAAAGAGTACTGCAATTGTTTCAGAGGTGAAAGACCTGATTCAACTATAAAAATTTTAGCTTCTGCACAGAATAAATTTTCAAATTTCAGTGGCTGAAAAACCCAGCATATCAATTTGTTCATTGATGCTTCGAAAATACAAACGTATATACATACACAGCCATCTGTTCAGCAAGCTTTTAAATGTAACAGGTAATTGAGATTTTTCAGAGTCGGGTAGTTGTGGACAAGCCATACCTTCCCCCAGTATATGAACATTTTTCCAATTCTTTGGCAAGATCTACTGCTGATGCAGTTTACCTAAATTCTTGAGTCCTGTATGAAATGTATGTCTTCTAGCAACAGATGTTTTGATGAAATTAGTGCAGAATACCCCACACTGGAAGCCATGTGCACACATCTGGAAATCATGTGGTACCTTACTTGTGATATTTTGGAGTTATCACTTAAGTAGTCCCTTTTAAGATCTGGAACAGAGGAAAAGAAAAAAAAATTAAAATAATGGAAATCCCTTCTGAGTTTTGGAACATTAAAAAAAGAGAAAGAAAGAGACTGAAAGAAATTTAAATTAACTTTATGACACAAAGGGAAAAGGGAGAAAGTCAAAAAGATACTTAAGTAAACAAGACTGTATAGTGCAGGTTAGAGCAAAAATATGTTATTTCATGAAAGACGAGGACCTTAAAATGGGTGGAGATTCAGATGTGTGCATGAGATGTTGCTGAACAACACCAGTAAATGGGCAGTGGCTTTCTCTGTGGGGAGTTTGCACAGTGATCTAATCAGCAATGGAGCTTAGCAGTGTGGTGTTCGTGGGTGGTTTAGTAGTGATTCAGGAGTGTTTAAGCTTTTAATTCCACTTTATCATAGATCATTTGATCTATTCTAATTTTGGTCACCAGAGGGAAGGGATCAACAACAAGTTCCTTAAGTCCAGGTCAGCAGCTCTCTATTACAAAGATGAGTAAATAAATCATTATTTTGTGGCAGGCAAGTCTTCCTGTTTTCACTAGTTGATTTTATGATACCTTGATAGCTTAATCCCCTTGGGATATAATATTATCTGAATAAATGAAGATCCTTTTCCTGTAATCCTCCCTTTTTTTATAAACTAATTGCATACTTCTGTTTTCCTTCCTCCTTCCTATTTTCCCTCTGTCAAGTTAAAACAAACATGCATGATCATCAGAACTGTACCTGTTTCTTGACATTGACCATGACTTCAAAGAGATGGTAAGAGTCAAGAGTTTTGCTAGTGAAAAGTAAACAGATGGCCGCAGTACACACACTGATTTCGAGGCTTGCTTCAGTGGGCGACTTGACAAACAGTAGATCTACAAAACTGCCTCCTTGTTCTGGCACTCGCTTTGTCCTCACACCAGCAGCAACAGATGCTTGATGCTGACACTAGTTCGGTTTTTCCCCGCATAACTTTGGTCACATACTCTGAGTTGGATTTGCTGTGACCTCTCTCTTGTTTCATAATTGTCCCCATCGGCACGATTGCTACCTTAAAAAGTATTGATAAGTATGTCTGCGTTCAAATCAACTGGAGGTGGGGTGAGTAGGGGGAGGTGTTTGGGAGTGTGTATGTATCTTGGATGTGTTCCCAAGCCGAGGATCGTTTTATCACCACCTACATCTAAAAAAGAACCACTATGCTGAAATTGTGCAGTTTGATTAGCTAGGAAGAGCTAAGTGACTTGGCCTATTGCCTCTTGTATGTGTGAAAAGATTACCTTCTAAAAATGCGACCTTTTATCCTCTTTTGCTCAGATCCTGGATTTTTCCCTGTGATTTGTAGAGCTGTGTTAATAACACAGAAAACAGCATTCAGTTGTTAGCGATTGAGATATAAGTGATTACAAAAACATTATCACAAGATAGAAGTAGTAAAAATATTCTACTTGCTGAGCTTGCACCATCAGAATTTATTTATACATTTTATGCAAAAATACAGGGTTAATTTTTTATTCCTTTGACCCTGTATATCAAATGTGATAAAATATGCTATCCTGCAGCTAAAAGCAGATGGAAAAATAAATTGAAGAACAGCATTTAACTGCAGTCTTATCCTGGTTCATATAAAAATATTACAAAAATAAAACAGAGACATAACTGGGTCATTGAAATGTTCTTTAAGAAAGCCTGCTTACGCAACAAAATTACCCCACTTTCAAATACTGTGGTTCATAACATTTGAGGAAAAAAAAAAAAAGGATTTTGAAATATAGTAGCATGAATTTTGTTTTTAAATTAGTTTATACTCTTTGGAGTTAATCATTCATTGAGAATTTTTTTTGTTTCTTTTGGAGCTTTATAGAACTAGTGGGCTTGCATTAAAGCTTTCTTACGGCCATTTGAGAGTTTTGAGTCATCGCTTTTAATTTACTGCAGTGCCTAGCAGGGCTTCAGCAGTGCTCCCTACCTTTCTTTGGAATATCTGTGCCATGTGTAGTTTCCAGAATAATTCTCTTTCCATGGTTGACTTTATGGATAGATATTGAAGAATAAGGTGAAAAATACACAATTCAGTAAAATCTGTTGGTATGTATGCTCTGATAGTGAATGCAGCCTATAGTGACATTCTCTAATTTCTCAGCTCTTGGCCAAGTCTGCCTCAGGTATCAGACTTAGAAGCACTGAATCTCCTGTGTGGGGACACCTGCTTCTCTCCATCATTATGTAAGCAACTTCAGCCTCTAGTTTGAGTCTGTAAAGTCTAATTTGACTTAGAAATCTGAAAGAAGCCTAAGTTAGGCAGTTTTAATAACCCCAGGACTGGAAATGTGAGCACCAGATAATCATATAGTAGCATCAGAGTGAAACTTATTGTTTATGCATATGGAGATTTCAAGTAAGAAAAGTGGGATTCTTACAAAAAGGACTGCAAGAAAGAAAGCAAGATTCATAGAAGATGAGTAATAAAATGCCACTCATCAAATATGCAGCCTTTAACATGCCTGTATTACAACAGACCTAGCTGGTTTCTAGCACTGTGTGGGAGAAATGGCTCCACCTAAACTGATTGTGTTGGGGATGTTAATGCTATTGCATTTGATTTCATAAAATGCAGTCCTTTGGTGGTCATTAGTAAAGGTGCTATCCACACCATCCTGTGATAGTGACTAGACAAACCATACAGAGTGGGCAGTAAAATACCAATATGAAGAAAAAATATGCTGCCAAAAGAAAGTAGTTGTGGTACAGAACAGTCAGGTTAAAATTCTTTTAGAAGAAAATCTTGTCTTCACTGAATATAAGAGTGCTTTATCATAGTTCTTTAAAGGAAAATGGAAAGCATATGATAAACCTTTAATACATGCTGTCAAATTGTCTACAAAAATGGCCCATGTGTTGAAAGAATAAGTATCATATAAGGAGACAAGTACTTAACAAAGAGACTTTTTTTCATCTCTAGTCCCCTTTTTCAGATTTAGCTGTTGCTGTAATAGCTAAGGTCAACTATATCTATATAAATAAATAGTAGGATTAGTTAAGAGCTGTTCTGAAACTGCCTACACAGTTCTGAGATTCATGAAAGTTTTTCCTTGTGATTTTTTTTCTCACTGAGTTTACTTTTGAGTCAGGTTTATGGTGATCCTTTACTCAGAAAGTAATGAGCATAATTTAGTTTTGAATTCATCAGAGATGCACAGAAAAAGAGGGTAAGTTGCAAGGTATGAGTGTGCGTCAGTGATTAACAATCATTTATGAATAGGGCTCCAGTTTTAAAAGGTGTAATAAATAAGAGATGATTAGCTCTAAATGTCTTCCTCTTGACATGAAAATGCAAGAAGAGCTTTTTTCTCCCCATGTTTTCTGTATTTTTTTGGTAACATATTGATATTGAACCCTAGTAGAGAATGTACTTTTTTTCAGCAAAAAGGGTGGGACTCACAACAACCAACCATCAAATGAAAGAACCTACTATTCATATTACAGCTCCAGTTGCAAGGTCTGTTTATGAGAATAGAAACTTTGAAAAATCACTGGTTTACATTATTCATAGTAAGAGAAAAAAAAAAAAATTCCCCAAGCCTGGAGTTAATTTTAACTCAGAAGAACAGTGATGGTAAGAAGGGAGAAAGAGGGTATTTGTTTCTGACACTAGTGGTGGCTTATGTCAGCTTAGTCGGCATGAAGCTGCAGCATGAAGAACTCATAGATGGTGGTCCTCCCTAGAAGAAAAACATTATTGTTTTAATTCAGTAATCCTTGTTTTGATGACTACACATTTTATTTTAAGACACTTGGCACATGGTTTTCTGTATTCACATTTAGGGTCCATATTTAACAGGATTAAATTCTTTAAGTTCTTTCAAGGATTTGTACAAATTGTTGTGATAAAGTTATGGATTGGATACAAGTTGAAATCAACAGTAATCTATATTTACCAATACTTAATATTTGTTTGGTATTCTGGTTTGTCTGAATAATATATAGCATTGTAAAAGAGCTTATTCTGACTAGCATTTTTATGGGTCTGTTTTGTAGAGGAGTTAAGGTCTTAAGGGAACACTGCTTCTTCATCCTTGCTGTATTCTTCCATGTCAGATCAAGACACGACAGGTCAGTGAAGGAAGGTCATACCACACGCTGGCTTGTGTGTCTTTACTGGTGGGAAAAGTATTTTAAGCTTATTGTCGTCCTGATACTCTTTGGAAAAGCTGAACGTGTGGGGTAACAGTTTACCAGTTCCCTCCTTCCCCTATATATCCAGCAAATCTGAAGCTAAGGCGTCTTCCACGACTGTATGCTGATATTCCAAGTGTATAAAATTATTGTGTGATCTTACAGACCATATGTGCTGCAAAAGATAGCCATACTGGCATGAGTTAAGGCTATAAAAAGAATCTTCCCTCCAAATTTACTGATTTAGGTTAGACCCTATGCATTGTTTTACTTTTACATTGTTTTTTTTTTCTTGTTTTATGCCCCTTTTTGATCACTGTTCAGTATTTAAACTCCTTCAAATGTGCAAAGATTAAATGTTTAATAAAAATTGCTTGTTGTTTTCAACATCTGTGTTCAGAGAACAATGGCCCACTGGAGTGCAGAAAGCTTGTAAAGTTTTCAAATGTATCGAGAATGACAGAAAGTTCAGTGAAGAGTTTGCTTTCCTCATTACAGAACTACTTCTGTGGCTGCGATTACACTAAGAGCATCTTTAATTGCTTTAAAATCTGAATGCATGATAAGAATGGATTAATTTGATTTTTCTGTTACTACAAGTAGCAGATGGTTTATGTCTTAGGAATGCTCATGTTGTAAAATGAGATCCCCAGCTCATTCGTGATTGGTCACTGTTAATGAAGCATGCTGTGCTGATTATTGATTTAGAAAATGAGGATGACATGAGTATTGTGTGTGTTGCTGTAATAAATTAAAGAGGAGTATTTTAATAGCCAGCAGACATACACCTTAAATAACATGAAATATTTGATTTTCTATTCAGGTGGTCTCTGCCCTGTCAAACTAATTTTATTGTTTATTAAAAAGATGTACTTTTATAGTTTCAGCTAACAAGCAGATGGTCGTCTTTACTTATTTCTGTTTTGTATTGCTGTATGACCGATCAGATGCATGATAGGAACCCAAATTAGCTTGTTGTTTGCCAAGCAATGGTGTAGCCATGGGAGAAAGTCTTTTGTAGGTATGGCTCGTGTGTGTGCATGTGTGTAAGTGTGCATACGTGCGTGTGTGTAGGCATGGCTTTCCCTGCATATTCTGTAAATTTAATCCTTATTAGCAGGGAATGCAGTAAATGTGCTGGAGTGCATTATAAGTTATTTCAGTTTCATTTTTCTGTTTCACCTTCAAAACTTCAGAAAGAAAGGAAGGGGAAAAGTATTTTAAAACCTCCCATCTATCCAGAATCACATAAACCAAATCATAATTTAATGTTTATTTAATCTTGTTACAGACATCATAAACAAGAATTTGTATGGTAAAAATCAGAGCAGTGTTTTGTATTCACTTGTTTCTATGATTTGTAAACTGAATGTGTTATAAACAACTGTGGATTGTGGTATTAATCAAGATTCAGTGCTGTGTATGTGACCCCTGGAGCAAATCATGGTGGTGTGCTGTACATTATATGGAATGATTTCTAGTGCTGCAGAGCTACAGTAGCACTGTAGTCTTTTATTAGAGGGATGGAGAGAGTAATTTTGATGTCTTGAAGTGTGTGCTGCATACGTGTGTATATAAGAACACACTCATATCATTACTTTCCTCATCATTCAATTTCTAGTAGTACAAATCTAGAATACGCTTACAGCCAGTGAAAAACATGTCCTGGATCCCCTCCCTGAAGCCCTGAGCATGCTTGACTGCACCCCAGAAGTTCTGCAGAGGAATGCTGGTAGTTAGTTGGTGCTACCTCAAAACTTACCCCTGGTGCCAAAACTGTGAACACTTTTGTTACTCAGCTGACTGCTTTTCCACAGGTGACACTGCAAACCTAGTGGTAAATAACAGCTGTTGCCTTCAGCAATTTTCAAACTGAAAGTACAGTGTTAGAAACCGTCAGCCTGAATTCATTCATGGGAATGAACCTTGACTCGAGGATCTGGAGGAATACTGGGGCAAAGATGTTTGTAAGGCAGGTGTACATCAAAGTATCCCACTAGTGTTTAGAAGAGGCTGGAGCCCTCTGTGTGCTGTTAGAAGTACTTAACATGAAAAGTCAGTAAACAGAAGTTTACAGAAATGGTGAAAAATTCTCATCAGTGGTGCTCATTGTTTTGGAAGTGTTTTGGTATTTATGGGAAAGTGTATCTATATCTGTGTTACAGCAGAATATGTTCAGGTTTGGAAGTCCAAAACACTTAGGTGAACAAGTGGAGCAGATACTATGAATTTGATGGCAATTTTGACAGCAAAGTTATAACATTTCTTCACTTAATGAACTGTAGAATTTATGGAAAGGTAGTAACATTTCATGTTGGAAAGCAATTAATTAAAAAGAAATCTGATGGGGTTCTTTATGTCTTTGGCAGATTACTCATTTTGGAAATGGTTAGCTGGTTATGGTGGAGCATCTGTGTCCTGGCTTTGAATATTTTTTTTAGTTTTAACTACATTTATACTGTTCTTATATGAAATTATTTTATTGATAATGGTCAAGCTCACTATCCTTAATATGTATCTGAAGTCTTTCCTTCAAGAGCTTCTCAGGAGCTTTGAACCAGATAGTCTGGGAGATAGGGAGGTGAAGAATTGATTTAGTGAAGCTGTTTATCTCACATTGTGCCCTGGCTCCAGTGAGCTGCAGCAGTAGCAAGCTGTGCCACCAGTCCCTCACAGTTCTTTGTTCTTCTCTAGCATTTGGTGAAAAGTCCCTCTCTTCACCTCTACAGCCACTACTCTTCTCACCCACGGAAGGATGTTTCATTTTGATCCTAGAATTTATTAGACTTGCATAATTGCCTCTTATCTGGCTCAACAGGTGGCTTTTCACTAAATTATATAGTTTCTTTGAAAAATATCCTCTTTTGAGGACAGGTGGGAGATAGTAGTATGTTTTATCCACTGCTGGCAGCTTCTGGGAGAGAATCAGTGTACTCTGCAGAAGTATGGCAGGGATTCCACTTGGTTCTTTATCCATCATGGCTTGACCCCAGCATGTTCTGCTCTCATGTTTCTGGTAAAGCTGTCTGCTAGAGCTGTAGGCTTGGCTGCAAAGTGTATTGCAATGTTAAAAAGAATACAGTTATCCATATGGTAAGTATTTAATCTGATTATATCTGTAATATTGACCTTCTGCTCTTCAAGAGGCTATGATGGCTTGAGCAAGTATAAGGCTTTCTGATGCTCTTTTTGTGGTTCATTGAGACAGTCATATGCAAAGAACTTTGAATTTCATGTGTCTTTACCTGGCCACGAAGAAAGCATTCTGAAAGAGTGTCTGATAGAGAGGACTCTGAATATATGTTAGCATAAACATTGATTTTCTTTCAGAAAATGTAAAACAGAGGGAGCAAAAAAGGGAATATCCGAACTTCTGTGGCTCTGCAGAGGAGATGGGGTGGTGAGAATTTGTCTGTCTCTGTGTCATCTGCCTGTGCCTCAGTCCAAAAGTGCAATTGCTCTTCCTATGAAAAGTTGCTTTGAATTAAGAGGAGTGTTACAGATGTGGCAACGTGGGCTTTCACTGTAAGATGTTCACTGTTTGTCCTTTAGGAGTGCTACGTGGCTGTGGCTAGATACATTTTTTTCAGAGATGTTAACAAGGGCAGATTCAAAAAGATAGATGCATGCTTATCTCTTCACGCTTGTGATAAAATCAATGGGAATTTAAGAGCTTAGGATTTAAATACTTACAATTTGGAACTATCCCAAGATCCTTGACATCAAAAAGGCGATGGCCTCGTTTTATGCAGATGTCCTAGCACTCAAAGGGTGCATAAATTATTGCACCGCTTATCAATTTCTCTTTAATGTATTCCTCTCTTATATCTGGGACACTGTTAATAGAAGAAAAGGATTAAAAAGCATAAAAATAACTTGTATGTAAGTTTCTTTGAGTTGAATTTATATCAGTCAGCCTGTCAGCACTAACATATGGGAAATATAGTTTCGCTACCATGCATAGCAGGGGCTAAAAGTGCTGTTTAGACCATGTGCTCAACTCCTACAGAAGAGGGACTTTATATCACTCGTGCAGCCCACTCACAAATTTAAGGGGTGACATCCATGGATTCTGAATGCATGGTAACCCAAATATTGATTTTGTTACAGAAAATGTAAAATGGAGGAGGCAAAAAAGAGAGAAAGAAGTTCTAGATCAGGAAGGAAATTCAGTAAACTTTAAATACTCAATTTTTAAAAAAAGCTTATTATATTGATGTTGTTGTATTGAAATAGTAGTTGTAGATAAAAGGGAATTTTCCTGTAGCTTTTCCATATCTTGGGCTAACTTGCAGTAACATATAACATCTCCTTGTACAAATTACTGTAAACTAGTAAAGATCCCTACTGTTTTTGTTTTGTTTTGCTTCCTAAAGCCCCCTGCTGCTGTTGATTACACCTAGATCTGCTACTGATTGGAACTGTTAAAAGGCAAAGATAGTGTGGATGGTTTCTGAATCATTTAATTGTTGAACTAATAAGATGTTTTCACTGGGACCTAATAAAACAGATCATATTAATAAGTATGTATACTGTCCATGAAATTTCTGATTGCTTTTTCGTAGGTTTGTAGATACCCGAGCTTGGTTAGTTATGTTTTTGAATAATATTACTGGATATGGTTTCAAGAAAGAATGGGGAGCATAACCTACCTATGACAGTGGTACAGTAGAGATTTTTCTTTCCTAGAGCTTATATATTTTTAGGGGTGTGTAAATGTTCTGTGGGCATATTGAATTGAGTAGATAATTACATGGACAAGATGTATTCAGTCTTATGTTAATGCTACTTTTTAATAGCTGTATAATACACACTGCACTTTGTGCATGTGAACCTTGAAAAATTGCTTTCCTAATACAGTAATGCTTGCCAAATAATGCCCAAAATTGGCCTAGGGCTATGTTGGCTTATCATGAAAGAGCCTCTTCTCCTTCAGTGGTCTGTCAGTGTCCATGCAACCTCTTACCTCTGGTTGAAAAGAAATATATGAATACACACAAAGATGTCTTAAAATGAGAAGAATCCAAAATAGATCATTATTCATGAAAGTTAAAATTTGAATTGGTGACTTTCCTATAATCTTGGCTATATTATTTTTGACTTGTAACGTTAATAATTTTCAAGAACAAAGGGAAATTAGTTTTTCAGGAGTACAGGGAAAAGAGCAGAGGGAGGGAGTCTAAGGCTGACTTAACACCTTGTATATCTGCAGCAAAAACTGAGAATTCAATTCCAAGCATCCAGAAAATGATGCTGCAGAGAAACTCTTGTATTGCACACAGTGAAGAGGTCCATCTCCCTAATGACTTTTTACTAACTCATTCTTTCCAGGACTTCACCAAATTTCTTCCTCTTCTTACATAAATATAATCCCTCCACGTGCTTTGGGTAAAGCAGCAGTGGGGACCTGCAGAATCTGCAGTTTCCAAATCTTTCTGGTCATGTCAATCAGATCAGCTAATCTTTTCTTTGCCCAGTCATACCTTTCATCTCAGATCAGTGTCACTGCATTTTAACATAAAGCTTTCATTTTACCATTTTATATAGGTTTGCCTCTGACAGTGAGAACAAATTCTGTTTTCACCCATATTGCTTTTTTGGCAGCCATTTTATTTTTCAATCAACTGAATGCTGTAGGATTTGAGTTCAGAAAAATGAAATTATTGTTCGTAACAAGTGGTTTCTGGTAATTATTTTCTTCATTTGTGAAATATATTATTTCATGTTCTGACAGATAATATCTTGCAACCTCTTCTTTTCTTGTGGTCACTTACATTGAAATTATCTTGTAGTATAAGGAGTAGCATCATTTATCCAGCAAAGGTAGTATTTCACCTATATAGTAATATATATGGTGCATTAACACACCTCATACCCACATGTATGCATATTTCTGACTACTTAAAGAATGGGAGTAATAAAAAGTTGGAAAAGTCATACCTTGTTAGTCTAAGAACATAGTGAGAGAACTGGAGAAAACTGGTATCATGTAAACTGAAGTGGTTTTTTTAAAAAAATAGTTACATACTGGATATATGGTTCAGGGTTGATGCTGGAAGGGATGATAAGGATTGGTCATTTCTTTAGCACCCACACCCACATACACACACACTGTTCATGGAATGTAAAGAGTTTATTGAAGTTTTGAACATTAATTTTGAATACAGGTTCCCTACAAATTTTGGCTTTAAAAATTAGAAGGCAGCCTGATGCAATCTTGGAGAATAAAGGAGCCAGTCATCCACTTTGCACTCTAAAAGACTTCTAGTTCCTTTGCCCAACTATCCACATAAATTATTTAATTAAAAAGGAATAAAATAAAACTCCACTGTTGTATATAAAAAGCTTGCTATAGAAAAGCAAATCTGTTTATCACAAGCAGATAGTGTTCCTTCTGGTTTTCTCTACTTTCTACAAAGACAAATCTATTAGAGTAGTGCTCATTTAGTGGACTAACAGCTCACAGGATCTGTTTCTTTTCTTTGGCCTGGACTGTCTGAATTCATTGAGCTTATTTTTGCAGAGATTATTTTTTGCAGGACTTGCAGGGGCTGAGAATTTTGAACCATATATTGTAGATAACAGGAAAAATTGATTCAGTTTTTAAACTGAGATAAAATATTTGAAAAATGGATTTCTGTGGAGTTTTCATTGATGGATAAGTTTGTGTCAGTCATTCTGTTTAAAAATGGAAAAGTATTTTTGTGAATTACTTTCACATATAATTTTATCTGCTGGTTCCTTAAAGGCCAGTGTTTGTTCTTATGGATGATTCCTGCTGAAGATTCTGCAGCTGGAATTTAGTTCCACTGGTGTTAAATACAGTGTAATTTAACTCTGAACCCACTGTATTGATAAGTGCACTAGGTTATTGCTAGAGTTATATTGAGCTGAAAAAGACAGTTAAGGCTCTTTGTGTGGGGTTTTTGGTCTTTTCTTGTTCTATTAAGCATTAAGAAATCCAAGTCAAACAAGAAAAAAAACCCAACCAAAAATACCCAATCAAACTAAATAACAACACATACCCCACAGAAAAAAAAAAAAAAAAAAAAAATTAAAAAAAAAAAAAGGGAAAAAACTCTCACCACTTTGCAATTATTTCATGCTTGATGCCATTTAAAATGTTAGAATTTTTTTTCTTTCTTTTTATCTTGCCTCATCGTTTGTTTAGGACATGAAAGTGTTGCAAGGGTTGTGTAAGTGCACGCTAAAATCAAAGAGGAGTGCTAACTGGAAGCTCTCGTGGTGCCTTTCTGAAAGCTTGTGTGTAAGCTTTCCAATTGCAGGGAAGCAACAGCAGACCCTTTCTGCTTCTGCAGAGTACTCTAGCATCTTTTACCTTAATGCCTGGCAGCATCACCTCCATTTCTTTGGCTTGTCATGAGCATCTCTAATAGAGTAAAACTCAATGCATGTAGCAAGAAACGAAGCGTGTAGGGGAAAAACATAAAGATTCTTGACTGAAATAGTTCTTTAACTTATTAACAGACAAGTGTGCATGTCAGAAAAACACACTTGTTTGCTGGGAGTATGTGCAATAGCTGATGGGTAAAGAAACAGAAACCTTAATGGCTGCTTGTGTTTAGGTCACCGTTCATTCATTCATTTGTTGCTGGAGCTATGAACTATTCATATGTTGCCACAGTATGTTACTTACACACGACTGGTGGTGAAGGAAGTAAGAGCTAAGATGCTTCACAGACATCGACATCGGGGGGATTAACATGTCTGCTTCATTAATATATATGTGCATACATTAATGTTGAAGTATTGAAACTGTTTCAAATGAAATTAAAAACTATCTTTTGAGGTCTGCTGCAGTCCTTAGAAACATTTTCGATTTTGGCATCAGCCTTACCGATTTCTTAACCATTTTACTTCTACTTTGCCAGTGGGGATACAAGTGCAGACAGAGTGCTCATCGCTTGCCTGCTGCCTGGTTTTCTGTTGTTTTTCCTTAGCTAGGTCTGCTCTCTGTACTTGCTAGCCATCATTAAGCATATATGAATCCCTGTGGAGTGGCAGGCATGGATTCTGTGAGTGACATTTCTGGCAGCGTTTTCCTTGTATATGGCACCAGGCCTGATTTTCTGAAATTTTAAGCATCTATGATCCCCATTTGCTTCCTCTGAAGCTGTAGGTACTCTGTCCTTTTGGAAAGCATGCTGCTCAGTGCTAAATCTCAGGCAGTTAAGAGATGAGAAAGTCCTGGAAACTCATGTGGCAGCCGGCTCTGGGTAGCAGCAGTGTCGTCTGTGTGAAGGCACTGCCTCCTCTGCTGCTGTATTAGCTGCAGCTAATGTATTAGCTGCAGATCCAGTAATCTGCCCCTGTGAAACTAGGTTTGGAGATCAGTAGTGAATTGTTCAGCATTGTTTATTGGAGCTCTTTAAAATATATTTGCAATGTATAAAACACTTTGATATATAGAAGCTCACATCCTAATAAGATTACATTAAGTATCCTAATAAGATCAAGGCTTGAAATTATGTTTTTCCGGATTTGAGTGATATAAATTAATTTTAGTTTAAACTAGTGACAGTGTTCTTAGATGTTCGTTGTAAATACTTGGTTTGTGGGTCTGCATTTAGATAAAAAAAATCAATTCTCCTATTAACACAAGAAGCATTCTCTCTTCCTCTCCTTCCAGTGTGCTTCAGCTGCAGATTATCAAGGCAATGCTGTAATTGTTAAACTCAACCAGTGAATTATAGAGAGAACAACAGTGGCTGATCACTGAACTCTGTTGGCACTGGCCTTTCACTTCTCATTTAAGTCTAGCTTACTATATAAAATGAATTCATTATTGTCAATTTAGATCCCTTGTGGAAGCTAATCCACATCATAAAGCCATTCTACACAAAAGTGAATCCTCTTTAGGAAGATCTTACAAGTACATGCAAACTAAAATATGCAGGAAATTTCCAGTACAGACTAAAGTAATTGTTACTTACAATAACAGACCACCAGCTCAAAAAGAACTCCACAGTCTACCTCTGCTATAATTTCTGTTGGTCAGAAGTCCATTCCACTTTCTATTTCATTGCTATTTCTGATTTCTCTGTAACCTATTGCCCAAAAATATGGATCTGAAGGACCTAGTCTTTACTTCTTGTAGTTTTCAGTGTTAAAACTAGGTGCATAAAGTCAGGGGAGAGGCTTGGCTAGCTTCAGTATCAAGAAATTCCTCTTCTCCTTTAGTGGTCTATTTGGAGATATTTTTTTGACTTGGATGAATTGTCCTCCAAGATTTGCCACACTGGGTAAAGGTATTAGTGGGTTTACACTAAAGTACTTGCACATATATAACCAAATTATTTTGTTATAATTGCCCTTCCAGGTGAACCACCTGCTGTCTGACCAAACCTAAAATATTTAGTAACAGTACATGTTCCTTGCAGCTGTGTCAGAGAGAGATTTTTTGGGTTTTTTTAAAACTATCAGCATTTTAGTACATAGCATCTCTATCAGTGTTTTTATCAGATTTATTATTTAAATATGAATTGTATTTGTATCTTCCCATCAGCCCTCACAACCTATGACCTGGATGGTGTTGTTGATTTTATTTTTTATCTAAAATCTAAGTATTTTTGAGAAGATAAAATTTTAGTATTGAGCGGCTACTATTACCCTACTAACTTTCAATTTCAGAAAGGTAAAGATATCTCCTGTAAGTGAAATTTACCTTACTGGCCTGGTAACATTTCAAGTCCAGAACACAAAGATAACAACTCTAGAGAAGGTCTGTTCCATTTTTATGCTTAAATGCCAAAGTTTTATGTGCAGTATAATAGCAGGAAAGAGTTGATTAATTGCATTTACCAGTGACTGCCTCGGATTTCCTTTTGTCCTGTCCAAATACAGCTGAGTATGTTTTTATGGATGCCTCAGCATAAGAAAAAACAGTGCATATCACTGTCCATTTGACATGAAGCAGTGACCACAGTGTAAAATTATTTCTGTACTTGGATTTCTCCAGTGTCAGGCATGGATCTTGTCAAGTTCTTTACTACTTTGTTTACTTAAGGACTTTGTCCTGAACTATGGAGCAAGAATAGTAATGACCTTTAAACTCGACTATCTAGTATTTATTTTACATTGTAAGCTACAAAATCCACTTCAATTTCATGACTCCACGTGTGTCATTATCAAGTGAACAATTTGTGGTAAATTTTTTGGGTGAATTTATTATTTGCTTCTTTTAAAAATTGTTTCTCTTATAATGTGCAAGAAACAGTTTAATTCATATTTTTTCATTGTAAGGGGCTAAGAATGATAGCATCCGTGTCTCTATAAACATATTTAAAATTTCAGGGAGAGTTTAAATATTTATGAAAATATAAAAGGTAACTTAAAAATAATATGTTTCTCTTAGAAACTGGTGGCCAGAACTTATCTGCACACAAATTACTTTTGGGAAAAGAGAGGAGCATACTTAGAGTCAGTTTTAATATTTTTAATGGTTTTCACTTTTTACTTTGCAGATTATATAAAGCCTTCAAATATTAATATATATTCAAGATTAGGGATTTATAGGCTTCTTTCGTTTACTATACATTGCTTGTCTGTGAAATTTTCATGGTCTTCTGATTCTTCTGAATCATAGTTATTGTGCATGGAGACAGACAGCTGATGCTCCTGATAACTTTTGATCACATAAATAAGTGAAACTCTTGGCCCAAAGATAGCAAAAGCCATTAATTTCTTTATAAATAGCCTACAACTGAAGCATGTAGGCTGAAGGAAAAAGACCACTTTTTTTTTTTTTCTATTGGTTTCTACTTAATGGATTTTGAGGCTCTGATATTCAAAGCATGCTGACTTTAAATGCTTGTTTTTCTGAGATATTTAGGTTCTTTTTGAAATAAGCTCAGTGTTTCACATGCATAATATTTCTGGCTATAGTATTATATCTGAAAAAGTCACAGTGGTGGAATTATTTCATCATTACATATTTTGGGTGGAGTTGTTTTTAAAGAATCTCTGTGGTTTATTTATGTAATTTAACTGCCGATCTCATATTTATGTAAAAAAATAATTTAGATTTCTTTATTACTTTTCTCAGAAGTGCAGTGTACATGACTGAACTGTGCTCCCATATCCTATAATGAGGCTCTTGTGTGATTTTTCACTGACACTTTGAAAAAACTTTATCATTATTCTTCCCTTTCTTATCTTTCATTGTGGTACAGGACATTTCAAAACAGACCTTTCATATCATAAAGCCATCCACAGAAAAGACTGATATTCTTGAAACTAATGTTACTTTACTTTCTGTATTTGGAGTATTTCTTATTTTCCTACTGTGCTTCTTCCTTTCAATACAGACAGATTTTTCTTTTTCCAGAAGCAGATACTTAATAGCTATCCTGCATGGAAAAAAAATTCAAGGGTTTCAAGGAATAGCTGTAGCAATTGCAGGAGAAGTGTATAAATTACCATCTCTTTTGGGTTTTTTCCCCCTCTCAGTACAACTCTTACTATAATTAGCCAGCATTTAACAGCAAATGTTTGCTTTGGTTAAATTATTCAGAACATTTATTTTACTTGTCAAAGGTTAGATCAGGTTGTTGTTTGAACTGGTAATTAAATGCAGCCTAATACACTGTCATATTTATATGCACTATCAGCCCTGTTTCCTCCTTATTCTGTATAATTTTATAATGTTCAGGGCTGTCATTTAGGCTTCCAACTCAAATCCCGTTTTTTTGTAAAGAAAGCTATGATTATACTTTTCTGTTTCATTGTACATGAATACACTTAAGAAAATAAGAATTAGGGTTGTTTGGAACATCACAGCTATGGATTTCATTGTCATAAAATCAGTGAAGGCCCTTTGAATATTTTTATTTGCATATTTCAGCAATTCATTGCACAGCAACTGGTATGTAGTAATTATTTTCCAGAGATTAATGTGGGGTGGACAAGTGCAGACATCTCCTTTGCTAATTGAATACCTACAAGTCACAGTAACAAACAGTATATTTAAATTACATTCCCAAATCTCCTCCAGAAATATGCATGATACTGAAATACAGAAAGAAAGAAATAGTTACATAGGGCAGTGGCCCTTGCACATGTACATTAGAGCACTGAGGCTGGCTATCCAAGTTGATAAAACGAGTGTGAGTTTTAGAGTAGCCAGGATTCAGCCTCTGCACTTTCTCATGACAAGTTCAGAAACTATTTTCCACATGGTTATATGACACAGTAATTTAATTGAATTGTCAGATATATAACGTGTCCATTCCTTTTTTATTTCTGCTGTATGGGTTCATTTTCTTAGTCCAGTTGAGCAAAGAATAAATCATGTGGCTTTTTTAGAAAACTTCTGTGCTCATTGTATGTTATATTGTTCAATGTCTATGAAAGAAAGAAGGTTTCTGTCCAGATAAAAAAGAAATAACCATAAAGTGGATCATCAGCATTTCAGCAATGTGTTTTTCCTACCACGTTTAGACAAATATTTCTGCTTTTTTCAGTGCATTTGTGTGGCAGCTTTTTCTTCATGTAACTACTGAAATTATGTGTATACATTTCAGCCTATTGTATGTTTTAGCATTTCTAAAACTTTTTTTTTTTTTTAATCCTACCTATCGTACTGCAGGTTTGAAAGTATTTGAGTTCTATCAAATAAGAGCTATGCTGACTTGCAGCCTTGCTAAGAAACAATTCATACTTATTGGTAGTGAAATCCTAATTTATCCACTGTCATGGTGATCACCCCAGACAGTATTATATGGTTGCAAAAACTGAGACAGAGTAAGGGCAAAACATATACGCACTATCTTAAAAGCCAAGATCCACACCTCAGTTCCTGCACATATGATCTCAGAGTAGCAGAATTGATTTTTTTTTAACGTTGGGTTGGTTTTTGGTTTTTTTACCCTTTCCTCCCCCCAGCCATATTTTTTATAAAACTGGTATAGGCCATCATGGGCCACAAGGTAAAAAGATACTGTAAAAACAGAGTTAAAAGTGAAGTGTATTCTTGATTATAATTATAGCATTCCTAGCGTGACACTAAAGAAACTCGATGTATGGTGTTCAGTTTGTTATTTTGCAGCTTGTTAAATTTTTATACTTCGTGGTTGTGGGAGGTAGCTAAAAACAAGAGAATATTCTGTGCTCTTAGAGAAATCATTTTGACCTCTAGGTAAAGTACATTTATTTGTGTATACATCATCTGAACTGTGAGTCGTTTTGATTGATGCAGTAGATTGCATATACATATGGCATAAAGAGGACCTGGGTTAGGCTAGAAGTTTGGGCTCTTTCATGATGGACTGTCTAAATATAAACTAAGAATAAGAATGAGTAAATTGATTTTAAGTTTTACAGAAGTGACATGCAGGAACAAGTCCTGGGATGGTTATGGGAGACTGTGTGTACCTTTTATTCAGGAAACTGATCTTAAATTAAATAATTGTTGTATTAAAGTTTAAGAAGTATTCATACATCTGTTGCACCAAGGCAACAGTGGGAAGGAAAACCAGTGTAGATTTTTCAGATGCTCTCTTAGAGATCATTAATACCGTGAATCAGAAGAAGATGTTTGACAGCATGGCACATATCCATGGAAGTAGCCAGTTGTTGGAAATAATAGGTTTAAAAGTTCTACATTGGGTGTGGATAAGGTCTGAAGTATTTTATCAGTGAACTGAGGAGCTTGGTGATCAAATGATGCTTCAGCCATGAAAGAGACAACTCAACAAAGGGAAAACGTTCATTCCTGCAGATCTCTCATGGTCATTCCTACTGGCTTTGAGAATGCAAACAGTTTTAGTTAAAATATTCTTTTGTCACTTGTATTTTCTTTTATAGGGCAGGCTGTATATATCTTTGGAAGGTGACTCCTATTTCTTCATTAACTGTTTCTGACACCAGTGCAGTGAGAGAGCTACACTAAATACAGAGTCAATTTTGCATTTAAAGAAGGCAAGGATATAATCTTTCAAACGGACTAACTTCACACAGATACACTAGATTAATTTGTTAGAAATAAATGTTTATGCTAAAAATACTTGTGTTCAGTTATTTGAATGGGTGAAAGGAGTCTTATGTGGGGTTCTTTGAGAGGAATCAAGCTGACTTGGAGTGGCATAGTGAAAGAGTGATTTTCTGCCTTTCTAAATAATTTTATTTCAATTATCTTTGTGTTTTGACTTTCATTTCTGATAAGATGCTGTCAAAACCTCTAAATCAAAACAGATGAATAAATAATATTAGTTATCCAGATTTGTTGTATTCAGTAGTTTGCTCATAAGTGTGGCTGCTAAAACAGAACAGGATTTCCCTTTTTCTTCCTCACTAAAGAACAGGAACTTCCAAAACACAGGAGTTTGGATGAGTAGGCAGAGGATCTGCTGCCTTCAAGCGTTCTTGGCAACAGGTGGAATTGTGATATGTGTTTGACAGAATAGTCATCTCAGCTAGGCAATCTTTGTCTGTTACCCCTCTTCTGAAGAAAATCTATCCCCTTGGTCAAGTTCTTCCTCCTTTTCCATCAAGAAGCTAAGAACACCTGCTACTGCCATCTTCTGTCTTCCTTTTAGGAGAAAAAGATGAATAATACATGACCAGAATTTCAAAAGCAACTACTAATTTTAGGTGCCCCAAGATGCACAGCCTTACTATTAAGTAAGAAAGAAAAGTGAGAACAGATCACACCTATATTCTATATGCTTGGTTTCTTTCCATTTACTTCTGGACACAGTTCAAAATTCTGATTCCATTCTTCTTAATGTGCTGAGTGATCCAGAGCCTGGCTGCTGTTAGGTCACTTCTCTGCCTCAACTAGGTCACTTCTCTATCTCAACTATTAGCAGAAATGCAACAACATAGCAAAAATAACTTTTTTTTTCTAGGCTTTTGCTTGTGGCCAGATTGAGATCATACAGTCTCTATCAGGAAGAAGAAATCTGTAAGCTGCCTTTTTGCAGAATAGTCTTTTGTTTGTTGGACAAGAGAGAAACTAACACATTTGGTCAGAAGGACAGAAAAAGAAAATAAAAATATTTCAAAAGAAGAATGTGAAAACAGCTGTTTTGTCCAGGAGGATTCAGAATGCTTTCATGATTCAGATACTTCAGATACCTTAAATATTCTTAAAGACTCATAGTGGTCTGTCTAGCACAGACAAGAAACCTATCTGAAAAGGCTTTCTAAAAACAAGAAAAAATTAATCAAGGAGGTGTTTAACCATAACTTGTTTACATCAGTTATATTTTTTTAATAAAATGAGCTTAAAAGCTTAGCCTCAAAGCTGTTGCCAGCTTTCTGTCATGTATAATGACAGCTGTTCCAATACAATTCTTCAAATCTATTTACTGTTTTGAGGGAATTCCAGTTCTTTTTCTTGATTACATACAACAAAACTTGGTGTTCAGAGAGCACTGGGAGATTCAGTCATGTCATAGTGGTTGGTGAATTAGAGAGAGCACTCAACAAAGCTTAACTTATTTAGGAGCCATCAATCTATTGTATTATCTAATAAAAATCAAAAAGCTTTAGAGAATCTGCCTGCTGTTCTGTTCTCATTCCCCAGAGCAGAGTAGCATATATAAATCTCAGGGTAACAGATCTTTTAGCCACTAAGAGCTAAGGTCTTTTTCTGCTACTTGTGTGTTGTCCACAAATGTCCTGCAAAACCAAGCTTTTGTTTCTTGCTGTGTAGTATCTGCTGACCCACTTCTGAAGCAAAATAAACCCAGGATTTAAGGTAAAGAAAATAGAACTAGTTGGTGACAACAAATTTACTGCCAAACCAAGAAACCCTTTTAATTGCAACTCACATTTATTATTATTTCCTCCTTTTAACAGTGTATTTTATCTGTATTTCTGAATTGATTTATTTTACCAATTCTTGTTGTTATTATAAATCTATGGTAAAGTTCTGAAGAATTTAATACCTTTTTAATACTCAGATTTCTGTTCCTAGATAACCTTGCAAAATACTGCTTTCCTGCTGGCTGTTTAAGAGCTTCATCTGTTTCAGGTTTTGAGGTGGTACAGGCAGTGTGCTTGATGTACCATGCTGCTTGCACTGGGGACTTCTGTTCCTGTGTTTTACATGCTCTGGCAAGCAGCAGGGACTGCCCAGAAAATATTTTAGGAGGAATAAATGCCTCTAAGTAGCAGTGCATTATAGAAATCATTATGCTACAGGGGTTTTGTCAGCCTGGTTTCTCTGTGTCTGAAGACTTCAGCAAGACCACTTAGTCCCTTGGGAGTTTGATGTGCATGTACAGGAAAGCAGAGAACACTACATCCAGCTGCTCAAAAATTTTAATGAAAAATATGAGAGTAGGAAGAGAGAGGAAAATAAGTTGTAGCAGATACCACTATATTAAGAGATCAAATTATTAGAGAAGGAACATTACTGCACTGTAATTTTCTCCCATTTATAATATTATGAACCTTGGCAGGAATTAGTACTAGGAGTTCCTGACTACCAGAAACAAAAGTGGTGCATCAGGATTATTGAGCAGCAGAGGTAACTTTCTGTGAAAGAAAGAACCTGTCTTGTCATCTTTTTTAGTAGCATGGAATACAGTGATACCTGATACCTTCGTACCACAGAATCCCCGAGTAAAATGTTACTCGTAGCAGAAGTGATATCTTGATATAATATCTTCATGCAGTCAATCACCTGCTAAGTTGGCAGGTTTCATCTATAGCTTATGTTTCCAAGTCTTAGAGGTTTGCTTGGCTTGAGGTATTTTATTTTATTTCATTTTATTTAGATACTGCTGTTTGAAACTCATTACATCCTAGGTATGAATAAGCATTGTACAAAAAATATTGAGCCCCTAGAGGGGCTCCTATGCATCCTGATTTTGTTACTGCTGGTGTGGCAAGGGTGAAGAAAAGCAATGTGAGCAGGCAGCACATGGCAGAAATACTGTGCCTCACATAGACTGAGCCTTTGCGTGTGAGAGGGAGCAATCAAGGGAAGAAGATTCAGCATATTTTTTTACCAGAAGTAGCCCTACTTGGAGCCTTTTTTCCTTTGAGTATGGCTTTTTAGACATAAGTGAGCTACTCCTACCACCTGAAGTAGTGGAAAACCCTTGCAGTCTGCAGTCATTGTGCTGCAGCAGAATCAGATTTCAGGTTTTCCTGTGTAAGTCTGATTTGAATTCACTCATCAGGATTGGGTCACGTAGTTGAAAGTGGGTTCTGGTTCTTCATATTATATAGAAACTTCATTGTATGGTATGAAACAAATTCTGCCTCTCTCTGCTCCTTTGAAAGTTCCTATGAAATTCTCATATTCTTTAGCAAATGAGGTTTCCACCAACTTTCTTTGTACCTCAGCATGATACCATGCTGCTTTAGCATCTGCATATCTAGAAGAGAAAAGTAGAAGAGAAAGATTTGATGTAAATGCTTCTGTGCGTGCTTGAACATGCTGGTGTTTCTATAAAAATTCTGTCAACCCCTGTAGGAAACTGTTTTCTAAAAATAGTGAAAGAATAAAGGCTGAATCCAAGATTAATTGCTTACTACTTTAAAGCTGTGATATTCTAGAAACTTACTTCATTGAATACACTTTTAATGTCTAAGCTAGTTACTATCATTTTGGGTAAGGCTGCAGGCTAAGCTGCCATTTTTTCCAGTTCACTGTTTTGATGATTTCTTTCAGTCTTGACGTTCTTTGGCCCTTTGAGTTACATTTGTATTACTAAAACATAAAGTGTGTAGCATAGCATGGTGCCTGTGTGTTTCTGAAAGTAAAACTTACATACTTAAAAGCATACCATAAACAGCAGTAAACCTAACCATATTTGGAAGAACAAAGCTTTAATGTAAATTATGTTGAACTGTTTTGTTACCAGGTAGATAAATTATATTTTAGAATAAAATAAACAAAGTATTTCTTTCATTTAATGAGTTTCCAGTTGTTTTGAATCTTTTTAATGTGAATAGAGTTTTTACCACCTCTAGATCACTCTGAGAAGAGAGTGTAATTTTTTAGTTGAATGATGTAAGGATTTGAACTCTTACGGCATTTTTCCTTCTCCTCTTTCACCTTCACTAAGGCAAAACATTGTTTCTTTCAGTTTTATGTCATAGGTTATATTTTCTATGCTCTTAATAGGTCTTCTTGCTTCTCTCTGCCCTGCAGCAGCTGGTCCTTGTCCTGTGCTGACTAAAGATGGATACAGTATTTCAGCTCAGGCCTTAGTGTCAGACAATGGGAAGGGATTTACACATCTCATTTCTATTAACTGTTCTGAAGAACCTTCATCTGGGACTTCAGCTGAAAGGAAGAAATGTAAAAATGCATCAACATAACGTTTTCACAGCTGGTGCTAAACGTAGTTTCTGTGGGTGGAGGAATGTTCAGGGCACAGGCTGCATTTAGCTGTTGACTTTGGATCCTTTTTGGTTTGCTGGTATTTCTTCTTTGCAGTCAATCTTAGATCAAAGTTGAATTCTATTAGCCTTACTGTGGATCTGTCACATAGGTTTGCATTAAGAATAGCTATAGTGTAAAGGCTGTGGGATTTGGGGGGCTTTTTATAGGAAATTCAAACTGCAAAATGGAGGTTTGCTTTGGCTGGCTATTTTGTCTTTTTTGTTTTGTATTTTTTGTTGTGAGACCATACTGAACACATAACTATAGTATCAGGTATGTAAGACGCTTAATGTCCTTTATGCTTTCATTGTCACCATTTTCAGTGCAGAAGAGAGAAGTTGTTCAGCCATAAGTATCAGGTTACACTGTTCAGAACATTACACCTTGAGAAAAATTGTTGACCTGGGTGAGAGAGGGCTGTGGCTATAAAACTTAGTGGCCAACATGACATAAAGATTTTGATCCTCTCTGCATTATTCAAATTTTTCTTCCTTAGTCAAACTAGCATTTTTTTGCAGAATTACATAACCTCAAGAAAACTGAAAACAAGCAAATGTGTGAACGTGTTCCCTTCATGTAAAAAATGCATATCTATCTATCTTTGAAATTAATAGAATTTTAAGTTTTTATATAAGAAAAGGTTTTTTGTGGGTTTTTTTTTAAACTATCATGTGAATTACCAAGAGAATACATTGCCATGGTCTCAGGTGATTTGTGTTGTTTCTTATCCTTGACATTTTAATTCACTACTGAATTTATACTTTGCATGTTTAAGTACTGGTAAGACATGAAAGTTGTAGGGTTAAAACTGTAGACAGTGCTTTAAAGCTCCTATGATAATTGTTCTTAGGTATGTATTCCTTTACTGTGGCTCTCGAGACAACTATTTAATAGACAACATTTGAATAATACAAATGTGCGGTTGGTAAAAATGGATTAGGGTTTCAGGGTGGTACCAATGGGTGATATTTAATATTGAATGACATGTATTAAGACAAATGCTTTTATATATAATTTATTTGGCATTGTAAATGCATTTATCTTGTGAGATACAGACTCCCTGTTGCCACATGAAGTATTCTGGAAAGGTTTGGAGTAAATAAATAATAAAACCACTTTGATATACAATCTAACAATATTAAATATTAAGACTTTCACATGATTGATTTTAATACTTAATTAACTTATTTAAAGTCCAATGTAACTCTGTTTTTGTATTAGAGATCAGACAGGCAGAAGTTAAAATGCAGGAAATGTTATTAAATGGGACAAAATTAATTGCATTTCATGACCATCAGACTCACTGGCTGTTAACCTGTCCATCAGTGGCATGATCTTGTTTGTTTTGTTCTGGATCCCAGCTGATGTTAATGTTAATCTGCTCCACCATGTCAGACCATTTTTTATGTTTGCATCATTCTATTTTAATGATACATAATCTGATACATTTTATAAAAGAAAACAGACTTGCTTTATGCTATCCAAAGTTTGTCAAATTGTGCACTTTTCTTCTGACTTAGTAAGTGTTCTTCCCTAGGCATGTTTTTTCAGTGGGTGGTGGCAACCTGTGGAAGTGGCTGTGTAGGAATCTCAGCCGGTTTTGAGCTGCTCTGTGTGTGTAGGAGGGTTGTTTGGGCTGGTGGAGTTTTTTGGCGGTTTTTCTCTTGGAGGCACTGGGACTAGTATCTTCTGTATTTAAATAGAGATGGTAGTAAAGAGCTCAGATGATGGAGAGCAGATGATCACAGTGCTGTGAGATAGGTGGTCTCTGTGACCTAAGTAAAAATCACTCCCAGAGCAAAGAAGAAAGCAGGGAATATTAAATGTAAGAACAGATTTTTCAAAAATACCTATTAATGAGTGACCTGGCAAAATATCCAGCTTGAAACAGATCAAATGGTCCTCACTTCCTCATTTGCCAAAGTTCATATTCATGACTGTCTTCTACTCAGCCTTCTTTGTTAGCATGCTTTTTCTTTTTTTTTGATTCCTGGCTCAGAACGAATAATTTAATTTGGCCAGTGTAAGAAAACCCATGATCTAAGACTCCTTCTAGATTATTTGGAAGACATCTTAAAGCTTTATTGCTTTAAATAAACACAATGCATGTTTATTCTTCTAATATATAATTTCTTACCTACTTGAAAATATTTTCACATTCTGGAAAATCCTCACTGCAGTGTTCTAACATGCTTGATTACTTCATAAGCCACAAATGAGGGGCAGAGTTGTGAACCCTCATAACATGATGCTGTCAAACTTAACAAAACATGCATAAGACCATTACCACATCAGACACTTGCTTATAGTCGGGTCATTTTAATCAATTTGACTTCACAGGGCAGCTAATTTATCACTTAGCTAAACAAGTATTTCCTCAACTTGTCATCAATTTAAGTAATTAAAATGGTAAACTTTGGATATGGCATGAAATAAAGGCCCAGAGATAACTTGGAGAAGGTGGTTGATACAGTCTAATAAAATGAATGCAAAGTATTATTTAAATACTTTGGTATGCTTCAGTAGTTTTCAGAAATGTCATATTCAGGTAGTTTTGCTGGTACTGATGGAAACTGATTTTTATTTTTAGCATATCCAAGATTCAGCAGCATTGTTCAGCTTCATCCTCTGAGTTAGTGGGTTCTCATTTTCCCTTCTTCAAGCATAAAATGTTTTGATCTGTTGCTTGATTGTTTAGAAGTAAGAGGATGTCAGAGAGCAAGAATGGAGCAAGTGCTGCAACTTGGGCAGTTCTTCAGCCCTCATCCTGAGTACCTCCCCAAGCCTGCAGTTCCTCCCTGTACATTTTACCATGGGGGGAAGGGAAGAGAGGGAAAATGAGTGTTGTAAAAGCTTTGCCTAATTCTGTTTCACCAACTCAGTTACACCTTCAAAATATTCATGCTGAAGCTCATTATATTTTCTAATTTTGCCCAAAAAATATGAGTACTTTTCACTTTTTAAACATTAATTTTGACATGTTTTGTGCTTTGAGTAAATATTTTTTTAAGGTCGATATAAACAGTGATGATTAAGGGAAACATTTTAGGTGGGTTGTGGTTTTTTTAATTGAAGTAACTTAATCACTATTTCTAAAACAATGCTTTTCTTCCATAAACTGCTTATTTGGATACTGAATATTTTTATTCGGTGTCTGTGGTAAGTGAAGATGTTAGTGATTGTCTTATGACATGAAATAAGTATTTATGTTCAACTCTGCTATGTTTCTATGTTTTGTTTATGAAATGCTGATTTATCAACATTTTTGAGATTAGGGTCATTTTACCTCTTGTGTTCATAGTAGTGAACAGTCTCACTGCTAAAAGAATGCAATAAATTTAGTTTTTATTTTGAACTTTCCATCTTCTTAATGTACATCAATTATAATCAATTTATTATATGAACATTTATTATAATCTTATTACAGATGAGTCTTCTGCTTCTTGTACAATTCTGTGTACATGTTTTTGCAATGTTTTGCCCAGCTCTGGTCCAAAAGTGACAGTACTTCACTGACAGTACAATTAATGACAGGAACATATCTCAGTTAGACTTTTATCTTTATCTTGTATTTCTATCTAGTTAGATATGACTTATACATATTAATGGAAGATAAAGTGTGGCTGAATTGAGGCTCTTGCCACTGACAGTCTGGAGAAGAAGTGAGTTTTGTTTTTGTATGTTTTAAATGTAATTTTATTTAAGCATTCCAAACTCAGAGGTTTGTATACAGGAAAAATGGCAATGCTAATGAAGGCATGATTATATAAGAATGCTTTATGGCTAAAGGTGGTAGAAATCACATAATGTGTTAGAGTAGCTAATAGAGAAGGCAAAATATTTGTAAACTCTTGGGTGAATAAATCTTCTCATGTCTAAAAAAGAAGCAGGCAACTTCCACGTGAGTACTAAGTACTCACTAAATACGCAGTAAGAAAAAGGAAAGTTGTCTGAGTTAGAATGGGTGTTAAATTAGATTCTCTAATGCAGCAAGTAGTTCATCTCTGCTGTGTAGAAAGAGGTTGTTAGGTAGATATGAGTAAACATCAGTTAAGTTTTTCCTAATGAAAACAATCTATCACCTATAGAACATGGAGGAGGTCGTGGGAGAGGAGATGATGTGCTATAAGCAGGTACCTCCACAGAATCCTTTTAATACCTGGTGGAGTTCTGTGTTGGAGTCTGTAAGCATGTCTCTCGAGGGATTTTTGGTCTCCACTGAGAACAGATGTGCTGACAAGCTGCCTTCCCTGAAAGGCAGAGTGGATTCACCCCACGTGTGTTGGTCAGTGAGCAGCAAACCTGTGGCACTGTTCTTGGTGGCACAAGAGGGCTCCCCCTGTTACTTCAGGCCAGTAGCCAAAAAGTCTCTTTGCCTGCCTTTTCCTTGGGCTCACGAGTACATTCATGTTTCTGCTAATTTCCTTGACTAGATAAATGTTTCATACATAGTCTTAATTATTTTCTCATGTATATTACAGAATGGTTGAACTCCCAGTTGTGGGAAGCATGCCTGGTGTTTGAGTTCTTTAGCCCTTCAACTGTGGAGGTTTAAAAAAAAAGTACAAATAGGTGTCACTCTGAGCTTTCACTGAGATGTTAGGGTTAGCCAGTATCAAGTCTTGTAATCCAGTAATTGAATTTCAGGATTTTATAACATTTTTATTGTTTCACATTGAGAATGGTTTTAAGTTGCACCTTATTTAATATGAACAATATGTTATAGGCCATTACAGATCAACCACAAACCTGTGAAGAATTAATCTGTCTCAGAGTAAGATCCCAAGTGTAATCGTAATTGTTTAATAGTTCCCTTTGCTCTTTGTTAGAAAAGCAGAAAAGAACTTAAATATAAAACTGTGAATAAAATTGCTTGGACTAAGGAGTAAAGACTAATAGGTAGTGATACTTTTTAAACTCTAACCATATGTATCCATAAACAAACACAAGTAACCGATTAAATCACTGTGCGGATATCAAAAGTAAATCTATTCAGCTGTTTAAAACTGCTCTAAGAGTCTGTAAAGTAAATTATGGTTCATATAGATTGTAAAGGTATGGCATTTGGGGAGTATTTTAAAAAAAGAAGAGAAGGACGTACTTACTAGGGCTAATTTGATATCAAGTTATGGATGTAAGACAGTGTAAGTCTGAAACAGACTGTGTCCTAATTAAGTGGTGGCTGCTAAAACTACAGTGGCTGGTAAGGTCATTTTATGCTTGGTTCTCAGTTTGAAGTACACTCAGGGTTCTGCTTTGGTCAGATTGTGTAGCATCTCCAAAGGACCATAAAAATAAAAAGCTTACTTAAGCAGCACAGTTTGAAATAAGTTTATTTTAGTACTTTTAGTGAAGACAAAATCAACGGATCAGTAGAAAGATATTTTTAAGTATATAGCAAAAGGAACAAGAACAGCAACCAAAATTCCAGCAGGAGAAAATTACTTCTGCAGAGTTGGTGGGGGTTTTGTTTTCTTTCTTTGAATACATTATAGATACCATTCATGCAGTTTTCATTATTACAGTTTTAAAGTTACATAGGAAACACATGAGTTATGCATACATTCACAGCACATTTTGTTGAGCCTAGTATAGAGTTGATCAAGGCAATTCTGTGTTTTAGTGGTGTGTTTTGTCATATGAGTTTATGTTTGTAATTATTTGACATAAAGGTGTACCACTGCTCAAGTAGTAAGTCCTACCTTCCCTCAGTTACTGGCTCCTTGTTCCCAAGACCTTCAGATGTTCTCTTCTAAACAGCTAAACAGAAGTGAGAGATGGTGTGATCATTTCATAACCACAGTAACACAGGTGCCAGGGCAAGTAAAGGATAGAACCCTCAGGGAATACAGCTGAGAGAACATCTTTTTGGTGCACTGGTTTCAAGGAATTGCCTAATGGGGGCCCAGCTAGGTTTGTTTATTATTTAGGAGTTCTTTTCCTCATAACTTACTAGGAAAATTAAGAAGGTGTAGACTATAAAAATATCTTAAGAATCCCAGTTGCCCTTTATTTATTGACAGTAAACTGGAGGTAAAAAGCCTACATGGTCAATGCCATACCTTCTAGGAACCAAAGGAAAAAGCATAATTGAAGTGATTGCAGATTTGTTAATATGCTAGTCCTGAAAGTGTAGATGCATACCTCTTCCTGTATCTTTTTTTATATTTCTTTCTAAATATAATTTTCTTGCTGTTAGAAAGTTATGATACTTGTAAACAAAGCAGTTAAAGTAAGTGATATTTAAAACTCATCTGGCAGTCGTAGGTAGCTACTTAGTGTTTTCGGGCAAATCAGACCTATTTAGCTGGCTGAGGTTTTTTTGCATTGCAAGTTAATAAATTGCTATACAGTGACTAAAATGCAGTCTTGACAAATGTACTCTTGCACTGGAAAGGTCATTTCTCTTTCTTACACGTTGATCATAACATTATCTGCTTTTCACCCTTTTATTGGCATCCTTTTATTTGTTGCTGCCAGTATTAGCTGCCAGCACTCCTCAGATGAACTTCTAACATAGTTCTTGTTCAGTTGCTTGATAGTGATGTGAGTGCCATTCAGGAGCCCGTGATGATGAATCCACATCACCAACTTCCTAAGGTTTCAGTTCTGCCATTCTTTCCCTTTTGGCCTTCGTTTTTGGAAGATGTCTTTTAAAATGTTCTCCAGCTAGTTGATTATGTTTCTTAAAATGCTTCCTTAACATCATCTTTCTAGAAAGCTGTTATGGTTTAGGAATGGTATTATTCTCCAGTTAAGTTTTCCCACTGAAACCATTGCATACCACACACAGCTTGCCAATTCCCCCCTTCCCTCCCTCTTCCCTCCAGCAGGATGGAGAGGAGAACTGGAGGCACAAAAGGTAAAGATCACAGGTTGAGATAAGAACAGTTTACTGGAAACAGCAATGAGATAAGAAAAATGAACAGTAACAGCAATGATACAAATTACAAGAAAAGAAAGAAGCTAATGGCAAAACAAGAAAAGAAATGTACTCGCTCACTGCAGAAACCCCAACAACAGATGATAACCAGCCACTCCCTCCAGCTCAGAGCCAGCATTACCCAACCACTCCCTCTGCTACCCTTACTTGACCAGAAAAAAACTCATCTTCCCAGAAGAGACTCTCTTCTCCTTGCCCTGGTAGTGACAGACTTGGTATAGAATAACCTCTGGGCCCTGACCATGCCAGCTCCTGGCTACTGCAAAAGCCTGTTCTGGCCAGAACCAAGACAAAAGTTAATACAAATCTTGATAAAACCAAATTCACCTATCATGGCAGTCAGTATTAATCCATTCTTGTTTTGTGTATCTGTTGCTGTTATGTTATACTTGACCTGTGATTTCTGAAAATGAAGTGGTTAAAAGGAAGATTTTCTGGGGTGAGAGGTCTTGGGTCCAGAAGAGTGAGGATGATGGTCTTTCCTCAGTTTTGCTCTATAATCTTCATCATGCCCAAGAACTAGCATCAGTTTTTCTTGGAATCAGACTAAAAGATGAGTAGGGAAACTAGAAAAAGGAAGAAAGAGGCTGTTGCCCTGTTTTACAGTCTGTCAAAACCATGCTTGGACATTTACTTGCAGTGTGATATATGTAGGAACTATAACAATTCTTTTGGACTCCAAATAATACAACATTTACAATGTTCAAGTGGAAACTCTATTGTTCTGCTAATTAGACTACTAATGATGATGATATGCCTGGAAAATAAGGGGAGGTTTGTTTTTTTTTTTTTTGTTCTTGACTTGTGTGACTGAAAAATAGCTAAAGGACTACTTGTTTGTTTCTCTGGTTTTTTTCCTCCAGATAAATACTCATCAGTTGGAATCTACTACTGCCAGTATGTATCATTCTGTGTCTGAAACCAGTCACCCTTTGCAAACAGAGGAACAAGAGATAGGCATTGATCCCTTGCAGAGTTTTTTGAACAAACCTGGGGAAGGTAAGTTTGTATTTCTGTACTTTTTTTTGAGTTTATACCTTACATAAGTGTATCAAGATAACTGTACCTGTCATAATTTTTAGTTATAATTTAATTATTAATTAAATAATGTTTAATTCACTCAATGAAGTTGAACAGGGCAACTTAAAAAACATTTTACAGAGCATGTAAGGAACACTCTGACACTAATGAAAAGCACAAAAAGTCAACTTTCAATTACAGACAGAGGCATTAGCCAAATGTTTAATGTGCTGTCATCCTTTTTTAATCATAAACCAAACACTGACTTCAGCATAAGAATATTGAAATGGAGCATGACTTTATGTTACTTTCTCAAGCATGGACTCTCACACTGCTTTGGGTTTAGGGATCTTGTTTGTTTGTTTCTTTCTTTTTTTCCCCCTTTTTGTTTTTTTTATTCTACACTAAAGTTCAGTATGTTATTTTGGATTAAATTATGCCAATAAAAAGTCTGATTTTTGTTTGACTCAGCCCCTATGTTCTTATTTGAAAAAACATCTTGAAGTTGAGATAGAATGAATAGGCACTAAAGATAGAAATTGCTACACAACCTGAAGCAAATTAGTTAAATGCAGTATTTGGAAGACCCTAATGAACAATGAGAACAAACTGCTTGGATAATGCAATGCCTGTCTGTTTTGCTCATCTTTTCTACTTATTTGCTAGTAGTGACAGTGTAGTTGGTTCGAAGAAAGTGATAAGCTTAATGAGAAAGCTCGTCCTTGTCATGAAAACATTCCTCAAGTACTCAGTTATACACAGTGGCACCTTAACTACCTGTAATTTTCCAGTCATTGAACACATGTACCAGGAGGGCAAAATAAAAAATTTATTTTAAATTACAGAGTTGAAACAACTTTGTCACATTTTCTAAGTCCCTCACCCAGATCAACTAGTCTTTGTGAGTGTATCTGTTTATAAATCCTCTCTTTACTAGTTTACTTTATTAAAAAGCTATGTCAAGTTTTGCTCAGTCAGGTTTATTACTTCAGTTTAGAAGAAGCTGATGTTCTGCTTCAAAATATATTGGTAAAACTTCATTGCCCCTTTGAGTTAATTTTTTCACTGTTTCTTCATTGGTTTATAAAGCTTCTTTAATGTTCAGAAATGACAATGTACGTCATGGGGAAAGTATTTTAAAACCTGACGATTAAATTAATAGCTTTTCTAGGTCAGTGTTTCTTTTCTATTATATTTGACATCTTAACTATATGAAGCCATTTTAGCCAGATAAACCAAATGCATTTTTTGTACATATTTTTAGAAACTTGAAAATAATATTTTCCTTCAAAAACCTAAAATATAACCATTTTCAAGACGAAAAACAGCTTGTTTCTTTTGGTCTACCACAGTCAAGAAAAAGATAAAACATTTTCTTCTGATTTTTATTTTCTTTTTTAAAAATTAGTAATTCTTTCGTCTCTGTTTCAAGAAAAAGCAAAATTTTCACTCTGTAAAAAAAACACTGTAAGTTAATTTTACCCTTTATTGTGCCCAGAAGCGATTAGTTACCTTGACTGAAAAGGTTTCTCATTTTTATCCCAACCTTAACATTTCTATGACATACAAAGTTATTAGGATTGAATTGATGTTTAAAAGTGCCATTAATTCATTTACCCCAAATGTTCATTAACAATGTAAATGTATGCTGATGTTCTATGAGACAAGGAAGTGACTAATGACTCTTCGCACTAACAACACTTAAAATGAATAGAAACTTTAGATAGCTAATCTTGAAGTAATCAAGACCCTCATTCAGCCTGGCATCTCTGTATGCTCTAAAACAGCTGTCAACTGTTAAAAATATATACACAACACACACATACGCACATGCGAGGATAAAGATATGTAAATACATGGTTCCCCAAGTCATAAAGGTTACCAACTATGGTACATTTTTTATGTTCTATCTATGTAAATATTTTATATAAAGCATCCATTTCATCTTCATAGCATTTTTTGCTGTGAAACACATAGTGCATTTTAATTTGAAACTTTATATATCGAGAATAGGTCTTAGAAGTTTTAATGTTTCATTTTAAATAAAGCCGGTGTTAGCTCTTTAGGTATCAAAGTATACAGTCCTTCCTGTCCATGCAGTCTGCTCATTAAAGTATTTCAAGGCAGAATTTTTCAATGCAGCCTCGGGTTTCAGGGGTGATACAGAATAAACTTGGTGAAAAACTGTATCTTAATTTTTTCGTATCATGAATCACAGAAATATGGTGGAGTGGTGGTCCATTGGAGACGATCTGTGCAATATTGTAGAATATCAGGACATCTGAATTGTATTTTTGAAGCATGACTGAATGCTTACCTTGGAGGCAAAGTGATAAAAGACTTCACTGAGATGAGGTGATTGGAAAAAAAACACAACACTGATAAGAGTGCTGAAAAATATTTAGTCACTGATCTAGTAAGATTTGTTAATCTACATGAAGTATTGTATTTTTAGCATGTGCAGTTGATACCAAAACTTGATGGAGAACCAGAAGATGTCATGTCCAGCTGGAGTTACAAAATTCTCTCACAGTTTTCATAAAATTAAAGAAATTTCAAAAATACATGGATTGCTCTTAAGTATAGCTGTTTGGAAAACTGCATGCATCAACTACTTTTTGTTCATTTGCTGTCAGCTTGAAAGGGTATATTGGATAGGATTCCAGAAATATGTTGAGTCTAGTAGTGCTCAGTGCTTTTATTAAAATTTCAGAGACGGAATAGAGAGAAAACATGGTTTATTTTGGACAGGACTCTTGACACAATGGAGAGTAGACATAAAATTCAAAGTATTCTTGAGATTTTGGGGAAGTGGCTTGAGAAGAATAAGACATGGTTCGCTAGGAACAGCTGCAAGGATTAATGTTGCAGATGCTAGGCATGAGACAGTTACCTAGCTGAACAAATGAAAGTAGATCATTACAGATGAGGTAAGTGTCATTTGAAGAAAGGTCTGGGTGTTGGTAGCTCTCCAGATTTTATGTAACTAATAAACTTTGAATCTTGAGTTATGATGAGCCATGAGAATGTGCTTGTTTATAAGTTGAAAAAATTCAGAATCAGCCTTTAACTGTAACGATCTTTTTTCTATCCCTTTAAAACATTTCAAAAAAATCCATTAAGATAGTACTTTTGTCCTTTTGTTGATTAATTTGGCCTATGTTATTTTATTTATGTCTGATTTTTCTTTCAAGATATAAAAAATGTACATGCCATATATGTACTCATATATGCTTTTTAAAATAGCATTTTTAAATAGTTGATAAGAAATTTATGGCAAGGATTCTCACTTTTGCAATCTAATACTTCAAATGGAAGATTTTAGTTCTTTTAAGAAATTTTAAATTTTGATTGTTTCTTGTGGATCTGGTTGTATTTTAATTTACACATGTCTAGGTATGTGTTGTTATGTGTTGTTTTCTTTTGACTGTGGTAGGTTGATAACATCTTGCTGCATTCTCTCTTCTAAGAATCATCATTCTATTATTCACTTTATTCTAATAATGTTTTGAGTAATCCCCACTGAAACAGGAATCTTTCAAAGAGAAATTGGTGAATCTTAGCTCTGTCTTCACCAGGGCCTTTGTGAGATCTGAATGAAAATTCAGAAACATTACTGTTGGTACCTTCTCCCTGCATATTGCATCTGACAAAGTGTTTTTCTGACTTCCAAATGCTCGAGGTTTCTGTTACATTGAAATGGGATAACTAGGTTAACTTTCTGCTGTAAATTTTCACTCCAAGTTACAGCGTCCACCACATTCTGACACAAGTTTTGAAAAGCATAGTAGGTAGTATTCCCATTTCATTGATATAATGAGAAAGTTGATCCTCTAAGGACAGACTGGAACAATGCATTTAATACTCTTCAATTTAATTTGCTCAATATCACAATTAATACAATTAAGGTCACTTGAAATGAAACTATTAACAAATTGGGTAATTTACTTTAACAATGTCAGTGTGTTCTCACAATTACATTTGCTTTAATTAGTGTACAAGCTATTATTTAATAGCATACTTCACATAGAAAAATGTAATGTGTTCTTTGTTCTTAATAGAAGAAAAGGGGAAACCTTTAATGGGTCGGAGTGTTTTGGATTTGGAGTTTGGCAAGATATATTTCATGTGTAAAGGCTGTAGTTGGTGGTGAGGACAGAGAAGGCTGATGTTGTTGGAAGGACAAAGATAACTACTAGAGTGTGTGACTGAAATTAATCCAGTTGAGACAGATAAGTTCCCCACCTCATAGTTGCTACTTCATCCCTCCTGATTCTCAAGCCTGCCATGAAAAAATATGAGAGATGGTAAGAGAGCATTCATATTTCCATTTTGACCAAATACTGTGTGTGTATTTCCATTGCTTGTCTTTGGACAATTATACTATTTTGGTGTTAACTTCATAGCCCTGATCACTAGAAAGTTTTATCCATGGAGAGCTATACCTTACGTGAAATTTGAGGTACCTGGTTTATACTAGTGTCATACAGAAAACAAGTAGAAAACAGAGTGAAGTTAAGTAATGAAGTAAATGCCATCTTTTCTGGACAAAGGAGGACCCATGTGTTATCAAATAATTTCCCTAAATCTCAAATATAATTCACATGGACTGTTTTGGCCCTTGACATTCCTTAAAGGTTTAAGTGAAATTTTGTCAGAAAATTGTATTATCTTCTAGTTCATCCTGAGCTACTCAGTGTTATGAGTTGGGTTTTGTTTCCCCTTACTCAGGTGTACAGTGCTAATGTGGATTGCCTTGTACAGTGTTTGTTTACCTCCATTTTTAGAGATCATTGCATTTAAAGGAAAATAAACCAGAGGTCTTCTCCTGTCTGTGTGAGAAGTACCTTCCTAGGTAAAAGCAACTGAAAATGCAAATAGAGTAAGTTGTAGAAGACTTATTAGTTTCTTATCAAGTATTTTTGATAGCATATTTTATGACGTCATGTGTGTCATATAATGTGTGTTATTTCATCTTCCCTCCAGGGAGTGACATGAAGTATAGCATTATGTTTTTAAGAGTCCTTTTAAATATGCATGCTACTGTGTGTTTTCATTAAAAAGACAAGATTGGAACAGAGAACCTCGTTGCATTATACTGGAACAGAAGAGCTGAGGGTTATGATTGTTTCTTTATGTCTTTGGGGTTCCATGCTGTGTTTTACACCAGGCCCTAAAAAAGCCCTGTGTCCTTCATTGGCGAGTTTTACCCTTCAGCCAGAAATCTTCAGTGTGCCCCACCAGTACAGCTCTTGCTAGTGGTCCTTCGTGCTTCAAAAGTGTTCAAAACCTTTGTGCTTCTCCTGCAGGGCTTGGCTTCCTCATTAAAGGCAAAGGTATGATGGAGGAGAAGGGGCTGTCCTCAGTCTGTTTCACTTCATATTGCATGAATAAAAGCAAGAATGGTTTTTACATCTTCAAACGCCATATGCTAACATAACAAGCATTTTAATATTCATTTATTAATAATAACTGCTGTTTAGCTTGCTTTTAATTGAGCTGCAACAGGATTGTAGTGACAAAGGCTATTGGAGCAACATAGTATATCTTGAGCTAACTCAGGCTGTCACTAGTGACTTCCCTACAACTCTTCATTCTCCTCTCTCCTGTATTAGACATTTTTATTAAAAGATCAGTTAACAGAAAAGCTAGGCATGTTCAAAAATGCAGATATTTAATATAGTTAGCTGAAAATCCAGCTATCTTAGCTACCACACAGTACAATTTTTCTTGAAAGACTGTATTTGTACAGGTCTTGACATGCTCTTAGAAATTTGCTGCCTGTGGGCCCTTTGGGTGTGGTGCCTTACTGCAAATTTGTATGTAGGAATTGCAGGAGTATTTTTAATTATTCCAACTGTGGGGCAAATATGAGTAGCTGTCATGGGCTTGTGAAATACCAGCTTCAAGAGATGGATTCTCCTCTCTAGAACTGGGAGGTACAGGGATTTTTGGTGGCTTCATGTGATTTGCACATTGCATTCTGGTTATTAACCTCTGCATGGAGGTTATTCTTTGACATGGGTAACTGACACAAACATTGTGTAGGGAAATGGCCTTCCATGGTTGATATGGCAGATACTGGGGATCACCTTTTGGACAGTGATGTCTGCTCATAGAATGGTTTGGGTTGGAAGAGAAATTAAAGACCATTCATTTCCAATTCCCCCACTGTGGACAGGAAACCTTCCACTAAATCAGGTTGCTCAGGACTCCCTCTAGCCTGACCCTGAACACTTCCAGGGATGGCACAACCGCAGCTTCTCTGGGTACCCACGAAATCTATTGATCTAAGTGAAATTAAAATGCTTGTTTTGGAAGTTTCACTCTAAGTCATTATATGAAAACAAGACCATTTTCACTAACAACACTGGCATGCTACATCAGTTCAGTCATCTAAGCTGGGAGTTTCCAGGTCTTTCTAGATACAACTCTGCCTGAATACTGGTATAAATCACCTGTGGGCCTCATGTCATTCTTCTAACAACTCCTTGTGACCCTACTTTTGGAGAGGCTGATCTGAGCATTTATTTTTCTTTTCCTAGCTTTTCCCAAATCCAAGTTAAAAATCAACTCGGCTCTCATCTCACTTTCTAGTATACATGTAGCATAATAGTATTTGTAGCATAAAAGATAAGAATGCAAGTTAAATGAAAAAGAAGTTTAAATTTTTTTTGTAAATATTACACACTTATAGAACCTTAAAATACAAGAATAAATTTCCATTTAAAATATGGTAACCTACTGAACAGCAAAATAAAATGGAATAATCTTTTGTAATACAATCTTTGTAAATGTAATTAAAAGTGGTTTTTAACAAGTTCATTATAAAAAGTTATACATAAGCTAACAATGAGAATACAAGCATTCTTTTGAACATTTTACTCAGACTCTACACAGAAATATAATATGAAGGTTACTAGCCATAAACACCTCACAATATTAAGTGTTTCCAGGCAATGATCAAATTATGTTAAATGGCTATATCTCCCACACATGGAAAAGTCAGATTCTCTTAATTTTAAAAAATTGAACTGTGCACGTTTGATTGTACTTGTGTATGTATAAAAAAAGACTAGTAAATCAGAATTCTAGCTGAGGCCAGCATGATTGGTACAGAATAATAATTAAATGTCTGGGTTCACTTCTGTCCTGACATACCAAAGATTGTAATTTACAAAGCAATGTATGAATTGTGAGCAGCTAGCTGATGTTACAGACCTCTGTATCTGAGATTAAATGTATGTTAAAACATTTTTAAAGAGCTTAACTGTCACAAATTTGATTGAATTAGAAATTGATTGTTCTATATAACAGAAATATGTCACTACAGATGGGATGTTTCCTGTCTTTCATATATGTGGACATTTATAAAGATCTGGAATTCCTTATTTTAAAAAGAGAAGGTTTCAACCTGCTTTCACTAAAGTGATACTGCAAAGCTTTACTTTTAGCCTTTCAATTGACTAATAAAGCCTTATTCTTTAGCCTCCATGGTACCCAGGGTACTCCCTGTCCTCGTCCTCTTTGGGCATACAAAACTAAGACACATGAAAAGGGAGAGAAATAAAGTACTGTCATATTTAAGTGGTAAGAAATTATCTGGTAAGATGTGTATTATTTATTGACAATCTGGCCTTTTAACAAAGAAAAATAGGCCTATGCTTAGGTTGCCACTGCAACAGCAGAAACAGCTGATACTTTAATGAACAACATACTGAGGGCCATCCAGGACATAAGGCAAATTAAGCAGGTTACAAACTGCATATCTTCTGTTTAGGTATAGGAGATCTCCCCAGCTCTGACAATTAGCTCCGCTGATCAGGCAAGCAGACAGACAGAAACAGAAGGAGGCCATTTGTATCAATTTGAGGAACAGAACTAGTAATGAAGTAAAATATCCGTACCAGGTAGTTTCACCTCCGCTTTGGAACGGATATTTCTAACTGCTGCTTTCAGCTTTGCAATAGCAAATAAAAAAATAAATATGTGCTGCTTATAACAAAAGCTTATTTTCTGTTGTTTACAAATTGAGAGCAAAGGAATAATAATACTTCTAACCTAACAGGTTTTTAAAAAGGATAAAACATTTTCTGGACATACAAGCAAATACGAATCTTGGTAACCTGACAGCTTTGTTTAAACGTTGAATTTGAGTTTCCTTTCATGAAAATCTTTTCAAAGTACAGCAATTCAGCTGTGAAAACCTGAATACATTAATGATGACAAAGAACCTCTGGAGTGAGCCAACATTTGTTTTTGTTCTTTTACAATGTTTCCTGATGAATTGCACATACAAAAGTGTTGGAGGTTATTTTAATTTTCTTTTCTTACTTTGATAATAAATGTCTCCACTGTTTACCTTTTTTGTTAAGGTACCTTATTATTACTAATCAGCTTTAATTATTTATAACAAAATTACTGTGAAAGATGTTTCTTTGATGTCGAAAAAGTCAGGGGCCTGATCCTGACCCTATTAAAATTAATGGCTAGGTTCCAATTGACTGCAAAGTTAACAAGCCTGAGTGCCCTTTAAGGGAAGCAGTCATTAGGCCAGGGTACTGGCTTGTGGTTAGTTGGGGTTCCTATTTTGGGAATGTTCAGATTTTAAGCATTTGGTGTCAAGATTTGGGCATGCAAAGGCAGAATGCATATAACTGACTCTCAAAGTTAGTCCCAGTCTTCATTTTCCTCATAAGATAATATTTTTATTTTTAATTTAATTTTTAAAGGGTTAATATACAGGATAATAAGAGAACACGTTTTTCGCTGAACAGGAGCACTAAAATGAGGGGAGAGAGAGAAATGTGGATAGCCCTTCTGCTTTTGTCTAACTTTCTTCACAGTCAATAAAATAGCCAGGTAGCTCAAATCTAAGCCATACTGGATAAGGACCATCACATTTCACAGGCATGTGTGCCAGCTTGTGTTTAAATCTTATTTTGTTTAAGTGAACTATCAGTGGGTTTTGTTTCTCACTATTTTAAGCTTCAGATGTATATGGATGTACACAGACACACTATGTGACAAGACTGAACACTTCTGTCAGATCTAGAATATCTTTAAGTACTCAAAATTATTTTTGTTCAGTTTCTTCATCATGTTACATGTTTAGTTCGTTACATCAGTGATCATGTGACTGTAATATTTCAGCCACAGCACAAATGAAACAAAAGGATATAACAAATGAGACTTACTTTCACCATTTGTGGCAACCACCAAGTTTGTGATGCCATTTGTGCTTCTCGGCTTGATCTGCTTGAAAAGGGAAGTGGGACTTTGGATGTTTGTTTTGCATCTGTGTGCTTAGCTCATCCTTTTAGAAGGTATCATATACAAAAGAAACAATGAAATTAATTCTTGTAACTACCATAGGAAGAACAGCCAGATTATATGTTCTCATGAAAAGGGAATTTGAAGCTGGTGAAATGATACAGCTCATTCATACAAGAGGTCTGCAGCAGGGCTAGGAACTTGGCCCACATCATTCAAGGTGGACACTGCACTGATGAAGATGCCATCCTTCAGCTCTTTCTTTATTTCAGGCAGTTTTTGTGAGGCAGGTAGCTAATCAACTAGAAAAAAATGTAACTTTGGTACAGAACACACACACAACTTTTTCATGTTTTATATGCAAACTTAAATAAGCATATATCATCTTAGAAATTTCAACTAAAATTATTTTTGGTAATGGAAATGAAAAGTATTTCAAAAGATGTAGATCATTGTCACCTTTTCAGTATTTTGAGTAATTAAATAAAATTAAAATGTTTTGAATATGTTAAACTATTCCTGAACCTTTGATAAATGGTGTCTCAGTACAGATATATATGGGTGTCACTATTAAAACATGATTTGGCTACAAATCTAAGAAATACTACTTTACCTTAATGAACTGATTGTCAAAGTTTATTTATTTATGCTTGTTCATTTTATAGTTTTGTATCTTAGCATTGCCAGGTAGGTCCTGTCTTAAGAAGAGGGAAAATACTTCTCACAAGAGTTTTTCAAAATAAGCATGACTGTGCTATGGTTTACTTGATGTGGTGGTGTTCAGTCAAAGGTTGGGCTTGATAATCTTGGAGATGATTACACCTTCAGTGATAAATTCTAAATATCTTATTTCTGTACAAACAGTTAAAACTTTTGCTTGGTTACTAAAACAAACAAAACAATAAACATATTGATAAAAAGTAATACATGAACTCTGGGATAGGAAGACTGTGCTCAAATTTTTCAACAAATCCCACCCAGTTTAGTGCAGCTGGGGCCATATAACCAAAATATTAGCAAATAGCCTGTATGATAAATTTCTCCACTAAAATTTAGATATCCCATTACAAATTATTATTCTTGATCTTCCTAAAAGGCACAAACTTCATCCAGACAAGGCTTTTATGGTGGTGATAATTCTTTTCTTCTTAGAAATTTGATTTGTAATGGAATCAATGATTATTTAACCTTAGGAAAAATGAACTGTATAGTGTTTCAGTACTAAGTGCAATTGAAAGGATAGATCATGTAATACATGTGAAAATATGTTTGCAAAGATCTGATAATGTTTTGAGTTTCATTGTAAAGGGGTTCATTTTTATAAGTTAGTTGTAATTTTGTGCCATTGTTGGTTTTGTTTCTTACAATTTGAAATATTTAAGGGGTGGAGCAATCAAACATAAATCTGTCCATTATTGGGCATTTCTACTTTGCACACAGATGAATTCTCATCAAATTTGATTTGCTGACTGGTGGCCAGAACAGATGTTATCTTAATAGAGGAGAGAAGCATATGGAGCCACAGGGCCACCTCCAAACTTCTGTGACCCAGTATTGTTTCACTGTTTATTGAAATATGAAAGAAAACACTTCTTTGAAAAAGTCTACAAAGCTCCACTCTGAATTATTACAGCCAGGTCACCACAACATTATTGCCTTACTAAGATGAAGATTTTATTACTGGAAAAAGCATAGCATCAATTGTTGCTATTCTAAAAAGAAAGAAAAAGAAAATTAAAATAAAAGTACCTCCAGTAGATGAGCTTGTGTCTTTTGCTTGTTTGAATTTGAAAGAAAGAAGGCTGTAAATTAGAGTTTACACTGTGCAGAAGTCTAGCTCTGTTTTGGGGTTCTTGTGACAATAACATAGTGAATAATAAGTGAAAAATTCTGTTTGAAAAGTTATGGAATTGACATTTTTCTGCAGAATTAAATTTAATGTATTTTATAAACTTGTATTTATGATGAACATAACAGTTTTAGTTGTGGCATTTGCATGAACTAAAGTTATACCCTTGCAAGTGTGCCATTAGAATAACTACTTGTTCAAGTGAAGATTTTTAGGTTTTTCAGAGAAACTGGTTTGTAATGTGTGCCTGTCAGAAGCAAACTTCAGATTTGGAAAAATCCCATGTAAACATGGGACTAAATGCTTCTTTTCACTTTTAAAAAAGAGCATAAAAGCCTAATTTAATTTTGGACATGAAAAATATCCTGAGGATTTTTTGTCTTGGAATTAATGTTATATTTATATGATACTTCCAGTCCTCTAGATGTTACAAATTTAGAAAGATACTTGCAGGTTTTCTGTGATTTCAAAGACACTTACTCATATCTGTCATATTCAGTTTGAGATTCTTATGGAAAAATGAGCCTGCATTTTGAATTTGCATTACTTAGCTAAAGATAGTTTTATTTTCCTGGATATTACTCTGTTCCTTGCTAAAGCTGTAGCTCACAGCAGCATCTTGGAATCTTTCAAACATATTTAATTTATAATAACTGCATTAAAACAATACTGAATATTAAGATAAGAATTGGAGATATCTGAAAATCCTGTAGTAAATTATGTGTACAGTGGTAATTTTCTATTAGCCTGGTATAAAGAGCAACACACACTGGATTCTACTGGATCCTTACTATCACCAGTTCTGGCTTGCCACCTAGAATTAGCCATTAATGTCACAACACAGGCTGCTGCAATGAAGTTTGTACACATCACAATTATTCCCTGTTTAGGTCTTTACTTTGACCATGATGTCATTTTCTTTTTATAAATTGACACCACTTAGCATTAAAGATGATGAGTCAGTTTGGGGACTTTTAACTTACTTTAGTAACCATTTCTCAATTGCTCTGAAGTCTCTATCTGGTTTCAGTTTTGATGAAGTTAAGGCAAAGAACAATTTGAGGGCTTTGAATTGAGCCTAGTTGTTTTTCTTTTGCAAACCATATGCCAGTGCTCCAAAGGCTGTCTTGTGGCTGGTTAAAACAAAATAAGAACATCTATAAAAGGTCCCACTCTGAGAAATGTGTACTAATTTCAGGCGAAAATTCTTTTCATTTGGTGTTTATGAATTACACTTTTAAAACTTTGCCTAGAGGTAGGGAGGAGTGTTTCAAAAATCAGATGTTAAAGTAAAATGGCTATAAAAACATGTGATCTTCCATTTTACTGTATTTCTTCTTCTGAATAAGTAATGCTCTAATAAAAATTAAAGAGCAAGTTGCATTTCGAAGATCAGGTCATCGTAATTCATTGACATTAGGCCACATAACTGAATAATGTCTTACTTCAGTGAAATACATCAAATGAGATCAACAATTATGACTCATAAACATGCCTCGCAGGCATAAAACAGCAGGGAATTAGCATGTGAGGCTGATAAATATGCATGTAAATAAGCTCCCAAAGGAATAACATGGGTTTGATTGATAGGTTTAGAATTGGAACATATGTAAACCCCTTTATTCCTCATTCTGGTGTAGCTAAGTAAAGATGCGTTTTACTTGTTAAAAGTTTCAATAACTTTGTAAATCTTAATGCCACATCTGCTTTTGTGTGTGCAGGCACGTGTGAGTGTCACTTGAGAGATTGATTGAATTGTCTGCAGGGTAGATGCCCTCACCCTGTCGTGGTTGCGTGTGGATGTTGGAGCGGTTCTGTGTGTGCGTGCACGTGTATACCTGGGTCTGGGCACTGCGTGCTGGGGGGGTTGTTTCACTCACAAAATATTGTTTTGGGGGTTGTTTTACTCACAACTTGCAGATTTTAAAGTTTGGTTCTCGAACAGAAAACTAAGTTGTGAGTTTTGGTATGTGCACCAGTACATTTATTTTTGCAAATACATTCTGCATTGAAGGTAATTACTATTTATATTACAGAAAGTCCCACAAGTGCTACTACATTTAAGAGTCTGGCAGTGATTCTTTATAAACTTCCAATTTTTTTGGCATCTTACAGCTTGAGCTCTTATCTACAACTTCAAAGTACCTATCACAGCAGTATCTCTGTGTTGATCATTACAAGTGCTTATGCTGTGCAGAGATTTACACCCCTATTGTTAGAAAAGTATAACATACATTGTGTTTATAAAACATTAATACTTTGCTTTGCCAAATACAGACCAATTGGTTGCCATTGTCATGTGGCCTGGTGTACATCTGCTTTATTACCATTCCCTGCTATTAGGCAATAAAAACTTTTCCAACTGATGCACACTTACTGATGTTGCATCAAGCTGTAATTATGCTAAAGTGATCTTAGACCAGTGGCAGGCAAGATGCAAAACCATTTTCAATAGTGTGGTGTGTGTGTGTATTGACTGTAGATTTTGGTACTGGGTGGTTTATATCTAAAACAGTCATTCAGAGAAATTGGCGATGGGGCTCATATCAGAGATCACAGTTTCAATTCTGTCATCACTTAGAGATACCTTTCTGTGGACATAAAGCTTCAGCAAAACAGCTTCCTTCTGTTTGGATTTATGGGGTAGCAGAGAATATATTTCCCAGTTAAGATCAGTAAATTCAGGAGCTGCAGCTTAGTTCTGAGAGCCGGCTCTTCTTGCTGCTGAAAAATAAATAAACTTGTAGCACTTAGAGACATCACATCAAATCTCACGTGGCTTCTCATGAAGCAATTTATAGCTACCTTGTATAATTTGTATAGAAATGTTAAGTTGATCCCTGCTCCAACAGCATCAACTGCTTAGCCCAGAATGTAACAGCCTGTGACACCACGAAAAAGCAAACCCTGTGTACAGTCTGGGGGAGGGGACTTTTCATAACAGAGCTGAATAAGCAGATTGCTATCAGGAACTCCGATGGGCCATGTTTCTAGCTGCATAGCACTGTCCTTTTGTACACAGGATGCCTAGATATCTCTTGAGCCAACAGAAATAGAAAATAAGCCACTTTTTTTTTTTCTCCTAACAATGTGCCTTTTTTTTTACACTCAGGGGCATGACAGGCTGTCACTCAGTTTCAAGTCCCCACAAGAAATGTCCTTGAATGGTTCAAGAGAAGCCAGAAAATTGTTGTTAAGTGTTTTTTTTCATTCACCTCTAGAATTTTCCACATTTTCTCCAACATGTGTGAAGCCACTGGGAAATATGGTTAAATGAGTTAAGCAGACATCACCCATCTGTGCATCTCTGGGAAAATAAAAACAGTGCTGTCCCTCCGAGAGCTTTCTTGGTACATAACCAAAATTGGAAGAACAACCACACTGTAAAGCTAAACCTAGGCAGGGCTGTAGCAGGAAAAAAGGGATGAACACTTGGAAGGAACTGCTTCTTCTGGCTTACCCCAGTCTCACTAGTGAGTGGCCTTTGCAGAATGTAAGGTGATCCCAAAAAACCTGTGCTCCTCCCAAATGTCTGAAGGCTCCTGGATAGCCAAGGAAACATGACTGCACATCATATTTGCTTCAGACAGTGTTTAAAACCTGGCATTCAGCCTCAGCTCTGAATTTCAGTACCCTCACAAGCCAAAACAATCACGTTGCAGCCTCCCCCTTGTTTGTATAAATGTTTTATAATTTCAGATAGAAGGCATCACAAGAACCCTACTTTTGCTCAAGTCTTGATTTACCCTTTAATATTGTTCACTGCAGCTCTTTCTGCTACTCAAGTGATTTGTAATTTGTATCTCTCAAACAGTTCCCACTTGGATTTCTCATGCACTGAAAAGTCAGATGCCTGACATTACTGTGTAAAGTTAAGTGCTTGGGGTTAATGAGTGGCATTAAATTTTATGAGGTCATGTCCAGTAGATGTTAAAAGAAGCTTAAGGGAACTTTATCACTGATAGAAATTAACAGTTGGCACAAAAGAATGCCCGAGGGAGTTCAGTTCCAAGCAAAAATAAAATCGTTGGTATAAAAACTAACATATAGAGTGCTTGTGATTAATATAAACATTTTTGTTAGGTAATTGGTTACTTGTTGCAGTAAAAGAAATGAGACCTCCACAGTTTGAAACAATATTATTGTATTTAGAAAGCAATTAATGTTTCTAGTCAAATAAAAAAAATCTACATCACCTACAATATTTATATTCTTTCAGTAAACATATAACCTTTGGGGCTATATTTATCACATAGTCAAGCCTCCACTTATTTACATTAGTTTTCTCTTTGGGCAAAATATGTTTTCCCTAGTGGAGCATGTTATTTTGTTTCATTAAACCTTTATTTCTACTCACATGCATTGCTTATATTACAGACCAAATGAGTAAATTCTGTGTACATAAGTCTTCTAAGGTTTGTGTTTTTGGGTGACTGATGGATGGCATGAAAATTCTGATTCAAAAAGAAAATGGCTACATTCTTTTATGGATAGATTTGTTTTGCATAATTATGTGGGGAACCATTTGGTAATTACACCAGTATTCACATGCTGTAATTTTCGCCGTCTTTATTCACTGTCATTCCAATGGCAGGAAATGGAAGCCTCGTTCAGACGTAGATATTCTTTCTTGCTCTGTCTTACAACCTGCAGTCACAGCAGAGAGTGCTTTTCAAATAATACCTGTACTTGAGTAAGACAGCTATTGTATGGAATTTCACTCCCATGGTATGCATGAAAATTCAGCTCCTCCTCCCGGGTCTCAACACCACGCCACGGATGTGCTGAATGACCTGCTGCAGACCCGTTCCTTTCACGTCACTTGAGCTCTGTGTTGTCTGGATGCAGTGTTGGGGGAACAGTGAGAAGCCTGCTGACAGTGCAGAGCTCTAGTATGGAAAAGCCAAAGTCTCTGGTTCAAAACTTTTTCTCCTCTCCAGCTTGACAGAGAGATACCATGCTTTTCATAAAGCAAATCACGGCCATGTCCTAAATTGAGATTAAACTGGAGGAAAAGAGACAATATTTTAGAATTTGTAGACCCTCGGGACTGTTCTGTTGATTGCCAGATGGTTATTTTTGAGTTTTAATATGAATTACATGTGTGAAATGCTTTCTTATATTTTCCTTAGGTGGTATTTGGTCAAAAAAAGGCAAAAGCAAAAAGCTGAATCTCTCCAGTGCTAGGTGTAATTTTTGTCTTGCACGCAGACTTTTCTTTTTGGCTATAAGATACTGGACAATTTTGTCTTCAAGAGCTGAGGTAACTGTTGGGAAGAATTGACTCCTACTAAACAATTTTTCTTACTGTGTAAATTAAATCATCAAACTTTTGGGAAACTTCACTATAATCATTAGACACAAGAAATATCTAGTCATACTTGTCTCATTTGCATTTTAGAAGTCTCATATTTCTTACACCTTCAAGTGCTTTGTACTTGCATCCTTAGTTCCATTCTGAAGCGCCACTAGGGATTGACACTACTCATCCTCCACACAGGAGGGCAAGGGTGGAGAACAGAAATCCATCCTGTGATGGATTACATACTTTTTGGCAAAACTGTTTTGTGGAGAGTTGTTTTTTTGTCCTCAATATCTACAACAAAGTGATAGTTGTTTGACAAAGCACCTTGCACTGTAGTAAATAGAAGTGTTTTGTCATTCTTGCTGTCAATTTGATATATTTTTATATTCTGATGTAGCTGCGGACTTTCATCTCTTAGACATCTAGAGCTTACTGCTAGTGCATATATACCTTTGCTCTTCAAATTTTTCTAGATATGTCATTCAAACATGCATCTGCTTTTGCACCAGCAAAGTGCACAGTTGGTACTCTCCAAATTGCCTAAAGGTTGATTTACAAGAATTTTGATTAAAATCTAGTGTTTTCATTATGCTTTGGCATATTTCAATTTGGCAGCTTAAAAGCTCTATCTCAGTACTTCTTTTATGCTGTTTGGTGACATGTTTTTTCTTTGGAGAAATTTATAGAAAATGTAGGGTACTGCTCCATTTCAGGTTCTCTCAGTTATGGGTCTTCTGGATGCACAATGTATTCCAAGAATTAACAGCCTTAATTAGACAGCCTCAATGGTAGTCCAGGGCTTTCTGGCCTCATCTTGTAAAACCAAGCTAAGCAGCTGTAAGCTCAGTTGTCCCTTCCTAGTGTATGTTACTCCTGTATAGTTAATTAGATTAGGATAAGGGCTGTTCCATCAGCATCAGTAACACTCTTCAAGGGTGGAGTATTTGAGTCCTTGTGACAGTGTTGGTTGTCTTCAGGTTTTGGTTTTGTTTCTCAGATGCCTTGCCAGGTTGTCAGTTACTAGTACTGCCATAAGGTGAAGGTAACATGATTTTTTAATGTTTTTTTTTAACCATTTGTTTCTGAACTGTGCTACCTCTAGACTCTGCTGCTATTGGAACAGGTCTTAAGTTTTACCTGGATAGCTTCAAGTGTATTACTTAATTACACTATTTAAAGCATGTTTATTAACTGGATGTGAGCAGGATCCTATTTCTAACTAATTAAAACTATTTTTCTGAAATTTATATTAATATAAATCCAAAGTAGCCTTTTGGACCTACAGATCTGGCTGCTTCCAGCAGTGCTAAGAGGAGTTGTGATGGGAAAGGAGGAGGCTGCAGCTGGAAGGAGTTGGCAGAGCTGAGCTGGGGTGATGGGGATGCTGTGGGAGCCCAAGAGCCTCTCCCTGGCCCTGGACATTTTAGAGACTGGCAGCTTCCCACTTTCCTTCACAGGGGACTTTCTTCACCTCTTACTGTGTGCTGTTAAAACTGGAGCATTTAAGGGAAGCCCAGGCATTGCCCAGTCTTGTATCTCAGTGACAGCTTCCTTACTTGAAGCTTCTTGTTTGTTCCTCCTGCTCGGAGCCAAACCCCGCAGTTCTGCTGCTGCCTCTCGGGGCTGGTGCCAGCCCTTCCACTGGATGCCAAATACCTCCTCTGCACTTTAGTCTCCCATATTCCTGAATATCTGTGTCTCCATTTATTCTTTTATTCACTTATTATTCCAAAATTCTTTTTATTCTTTCTGGTTATCTCCTAGCCATAAATGCTGCTGGTTTTCGCATCCCAGACAAGCAAGTGGCTGATTACACACATCATCACAGCAGCCACATGGGTGCTCTGGTTTCAGGCTGTCCCTCTTTGCATGCCTGTGCTGGGTGAAGGAAAGTGGTATGATTTTCTCAGTGCTCCTAAAATGTTTGCACTCCAGAAAGAAGTTCCAGGAGAGCACATTTTGCTTCCAGGAGCCTTTCACATCCATCAGCAAGGCTGTAAGTCATCAGCCTGCTCTGCAGTAGCATCCTTTGATAAGAAACAGCAAAGAAGCAAAGCTCTTTATAACTCCTGGTCCTGGTTATCATGAGACCATCCCCCCAACTTAAGCAGGTGAGGCTGCATATCACTGCCACGTGGCTCCCTGGCCAGGCTGGCTTTTCTCCAGATAAACCTGTAATTTTCAGTTGAAAATCAGCTAGCTCTGTGTTGAAAGGGCAGTTCTATTTCAATAAAAGAGCACTTAATCCTTTCTTGTTTGTCTTTTACTATCATTTAATCTTGAAAAACAACAGAATGCTAGAAAACTCCTGATCAATCTTTTTTGGTTTGTTTTTTTTCCCTAAGCTCAATGGAATATGCATTACTGCTTTTGAATATGAAAATTAGACTATACATCCATACGATTTATTATCCCAAACAGAAGGATTGCAACAATCTGTAAGATAGAAGTGTGGTTAAAAATAGGATGTAATTGAAGTAAGTTAAAGGACGACAGTAGCCTTCAAAGATGTAAAGAGATGGTATGTTTTTCTTATTGTCAGTGTAAATGGTCTCTGGAGACCACCTTTTTATAGTGATTGTGCATGTCTAAGATTAAGCAAAGCTGCATGACCAGTGCTATCTCAGGAGGATGCTGAGTCATTAACTCATGTTTATTGCCTTTTGCCATCTTTAGTTTATTGCGATTTATAGCTCAAAGGCCTTTTAGGCTGTTTATAAGTTAAAATTAGCTAAATTCTTCTGGATGCAAGTATAAGTCACTCAGCATTTGTATATCATCAGGGTGTAAATTCCTAGCAATGATGCCAGCTTCTAAGATATTTTTTCTTTCTGTGCAAAGTCTAGTTATGCTGCTTGTCCCTAGTTAAACTGGATTACTCTATCGTCTGTTTTACTAATTTTGCCAATCTGTGATTTTGAAAATTATATGTGCTCTTAAAGAATTTGCTCAAGTTAGAGATGGTATTATTTATTAGGTATAAAGTTTCCACTTCAATCTGACTACACCAAAATGTGTGTATCTTATCCTGGAGTCTTTTGAGTCACACTTGGTGGGATGACCTAGGAATTTGTGTAAGTTACACATGATAAATAATCACCCAGGCTGTGTAGCTGATACGGGCTCTAGTACTGAGCATATGAACAGAAGTGGGCATAATATACTATGGACCAAAGACAGGTGCACTGGGAGAAATAACTGAAAAGCACTTAGAAGAATCACCTTTTACCTTACCCTGTGGATTTTTTTGTTCTACCAGTCTTATTGCTGCTGGTAGCAAATTCAGTTCAGGCATTACTGGACTAAATGTGTATCGACTTCAGTGGAGTCACATTTGCTTATATAAGCTAGTGTTGTGTGCTTCCCACTAAATGGGAAGTCAAGCTATTTTTCCATGTACGTGCATTTTCTGAAGTGTTTAACTCACTATCTGCATCAGTTTAACTTCTTTCCTTCCCACCATGCCTAGAGAAATTTTATTAAAACACATCTGGATATAAAGTATTTGGGATTTTGGTAACTTGCAATCATTTGGGAATTCTTCGGAAGCGTTCTTATGAATTAGTTCCGTGCCCTTTGAGTAAAATTTCATACTCTGTGTATTATATTGGTTTTAGTTTAGAGTACAGTATATAGCTCAGTCTATTTTGGTAAATGCAGAGGCTTTAACAGGAAAAGAAATATTATAAATAAGTCCCTTGAATGTACTTATTGTTGAATTTATTTTAAATTGAGCTGCATGGGACTACATTTCTTAAACATTCATGCTACATTCTAATTTCAGAATTACTCATCTAGGCCCTTGCATATCTTTTCCCATCCACACTTTTTCGTACACATTTTACATGGGGAACGGTGGCATGTTAATTTACAGACTAACCTAATGACAGGGTTGGGTGTTTAGATTTGTGAACACTCAAAAGCCGGTTCACTTAAAATGGAAACCCTCTTACTTTCATGTGTCTTGATTTAAACAGAAGTGCATAGACAAAATTGTTTCAAACAGAGATGTTGCCTGGAGAATACACTGAATTTACTCACATGCATATACACATACACAATTGTGATTTTATAGGCAAAGATCGTGGAAGGTGCCACTTGATTGTCGTAACACAGCAATCCAAAAGACAGGGTTTGAGCAACATACAGCACAAGATAATATCTCCAGAAGTTTTTTTTTTTCCCTAAATGGAAACCAGTGTGTCTGCCTATCATATTGTTCAAACAGCTTTCAGCAGGGCTAAAATAGGCTTTGATTTTGCACCTTGGTGCCAGTGTTCCTTACCTACTTCCAAATGTGACCAGCTTTCACTATCACAAGATTGGCATCTCTGCAGGTGATATATTGTGCTTTACAATCGCGTTCCTTTAATAATTCAAATAAGCTTAAAGGGGAAAAAACACTGTTAATGTATTTTTTCATGTCAATACTGAAGATTAAACAAAATATTGCAGTCCAAGACTTCTGTACTTCAAATGGCAAGTTCATTAGTTCATTTCACAATTCATTATCTTCATGTATCAGTAATTATCATACTGTATAGGTTTTTATTTCATTCGTGGCAAAATACACTATTTTAGGGCAGAGCTGATAAAACTAAAATGCTATCAGAAATCTGTGCTGCATGCATTCAAAGTGTGCTTCTAATGCTAAAAGATCTCGGAAGCGAGGGATAGAGAGCCAGGTTCGTACCTACAACACTGCTCCCCCAAAAGTTGCGTCGCGTCGCATTTATTTCAGAGCGAGACGTTCCCCAACTTTATTATCTTAATAAATACCAGGAGTGCAGTGCACTTAATTCTTTGGCCGAAGGCGCTGTTTACACTTGCTGTACGCTGTTCCTCGTCATTTTGATCACTGAAAGGCGCTCGGCGTGCGGGGGCTGCGCTGCGCGGGGTCCGGCGGGGGCTGCGCGGGGTCGGGCGGGCCGAGCCCTCGGCTGGGGCTCCGCGGGGTCCGGAGGAGTCCGGCGGGGTCCTGCTGGGGCTCCGAGGGGTCCGGCGGGCCGAGCCCCCGGCGGAGCTCGGCGGGCCGAGCCCTCCGCGGGCCGAGCCCCGGCCGAGCCCGCCCGGAGCCGCAGCAGCCTCGGCGCCGCTTGCAGCCTCGGCGGCGCCCTCTGTTGGCAGCCGCGGCAGCGCCGCTCCCCCGCAGCCCCGGCGCGGCAGCTCCGCGCCGTTCCACTGCTCAAACATCCACTTTATGTAGCAAAACCTCCTTCCGCCGTTTGTTTCGGGATTAGTTCTCCTTCTATTTTCTTTTCTTTCCCGTCCTCTCACTGCCATTTTGGTCTATCAGCGGACCCAAATCAGAAAGCTTCCGTCGTCTTATGCTTTTTGTATTTTGTTTTATTTTTTCTTTGCTTCGGAGATCCTGAAGACTTTCCAAACTGCATATTTGGTGCTGTAGAAATACAAATTGCCTGCTCTTCTGTAAACCTTTCAGTTGTTCGACTGTTCTCTTTCAAAATAACAGAGGAGCTTGGAATCGCCCGTGCTAAAATTAAGAATTTATAACTGTATGGAACAGATGTTTTCATAAACATTTGCTATAATTAATTTCAACTAGGGGATTGAAGGAACAAAGCAGTTTTTCCCTCTTCAAAACTTTATTGCCTTTTCCCCATACAGCAAACTCAGAAACCTTTGCTTTAATATTGTTAATGAAACAAATTCACTCCTCTGTTTGGTTTTCATTTTGAAAAAGGAAAGCTTAATTTGGGCAAGATACGGGTCTTTGAAACAACGGAGAAATATCCTGAATTTCAAACCTCGCATATAAAGGCTTAAGATACAGAGCAGGAGTGTTTAGGTGCTCATTTTTGAGACCACAGCTCTGTAGTGTCAATTGTGAGAGATATCTACTTGTTAGGATAAATTTTATCCAGATCAGTCTGATGAATATCTGTCTGTGGAGTAAATAGCACAAAGGAATTTTATGTTTGCAGAGTTGTGAACCTTGATGTTAGAAAAAGCAAAAGAATCTCATGGTATTATATATAGTTTTAATGCATAGTAAAATGCTTATTGTATGTTGATTACCCCTTTATACTCACAATAAAGGTCTGCAATCTGTTAAGCAATTTTTTTTTGTTGTTTGTATTATATGAGGAATACATTTTGACTAAAATTATTCTTCCATATTTGTATTGTCACTATTTTGGGGAGATATTGTTTAGAATTTATGTAGTTTAGGGTTGGCATTTTGATATTATTGCAAAGAAGAAAAAATATCCATGCTTTATTGTTCTGTTTTTACTAGTTTCTGTATATTATATCAATATCATTTGAGGGGAAAAAAATGTTTAAAGTTTTAAAAAAAGAACAGCTTAATTGTTTTACACCTGAAAGAACCAGTGCAGCTGCAAGGATTTTTTGAGCAAACTAGAATTCCTGACTGATCTGTCATCTATAAAGTGTGCAAAGAAAAATAGGTAGCTGTCATTAAAATTACATTTCAGCTTTCAATAACCATTTAATGAGTAGCGTAATTATATAAGTATGGTACCTCAAGTACTTCACTCAATAATTAAAAATAATCTCATCTTTAAAGTGAAAGCGCTATAATTATTATTTGACTTAACCAGGACCACTGTTGTGATCTCCAGTGGCACCTCAGATTGTTCAAAGTGGTTTTGAAAGTACAAATTAAAATTGGATAAATCATTAAATTATTAAGCTTTAAATATGCTGAAAATTAATATAGCGTGGAATTTTGAAGTCATGTTATAAGAATTGACAACCTTACTCTGCAAGCATAGATTTGTGTTAAAATTTCACTTGTCTCTAATCATAAAACACTGCATTAATGATCGAATGTTTATATCAACTTAAATTTTCCCAATGTTAAATAAATTCTGTGTTTTAACAACATTTTAACCTTTGATTAGAATACAAAGAAAAACATTAAGCACAGTGCAAACAGGTCAGCAGAAGGATCTGTCTCTATTATGACACTTGTAAGCAGGGAAATGCACAGTTTGGTTACCTAAGTAGGATCACTTTCATCACAAATTCCTAAACTGCTGGCCATAAAACCCTTTTGTAGGCAACACAGGATTGGTAAATTGGTTTGCACTATATGTTTGCCCACATACAGACGTGCATATGTGAGTGTATACATACATGCAGAAATGTGGATATTTTTAAAGACAATTCCTCAGTATCAAAGCATCTTTTCAAAAGAAAAAAGAACAAAACTGAGTTAGATTTTTTTTTTTCAATTAGAAATGCAGCCATCAAGCAAGACCATGTTACTGAAGCTGCTTGTCTTCATGGACTTGCAGCTGGTTATGACAGTATCCCACTCCTTCTCCTTAAAAAGTCCAGTGCTGAATTTTAACATCTCACAGGAAATTGCTGTTTTCAAGACATAATGAAAGAGATGAAGGAGAAATATCTGATCGCCACATCATTCTTCACATGCTTTTTTACTCTTGCTGAGCACATGCTTCAGCTCAGTGTTCATTGTGCCTGGAGTGACTTCCCACCTATGATTTGGGGCTTTGAAATGCTGTCCAGTTTCTTCTTATTGCTTGAAGTGGAAACTGTGCACTGCACCTTGAGAAAGCTCTTCTGTGAGAGAATTCCCTATCGTTTGAGTCACCATCCCTGCAGGTATTTAAAAGACCTGGTTTTTTTAAACATGTGGCACCTGGGGATGTGGTTTAATGCAGAACCTGGCAGTTCTAGGTTAGTGTTAGGCCTCAATGATCTTACAAATCTTTTTCAACCTAAATAGTTCTGTGATTCTATCAGTGTAAAAAGCTGTTAAAAAATAAAAATGCAAAAAAATAGCGTGCAAGTTTAAATCAGGCTTCTTGTTGCAATTTCTACACATAGTTTTCAGATAATCTTCAGGAAGTGAAGGCATCTTGCTTATTCTGGGTTCTCCCATGTTATGTTATGTCTGTAATCTCAAATATGTTCTTAACAGGATAACAGTTACTGCAAGTGAGAATCTAGTACCCTAGCAAGTGTACACTTTGCAAATCCTTCTCCATGCATCTCAGAAATCTAAAGAAGCTAGCATTTGAAATGTTCTTTTTTATCTGTTATTGAAATTGTCAATTTTGGGTTGCACAACTTCTCTTGAAACAGTCTTCAGCTGTGTCCAGCAGTGTCAGGTCCCAGCTGCCCAAATCCCAGCTCCCTTTAGCCCTTGGTCTCTGTGCACAAGAACAGACTTCACTAAAGTGAGGCAATTTCAGGAGAAAGGTTTCATTCTCAGGAGAGGGAGTTGCTACAGTTAAAGCAGCAGCAATCCAGGTAATTTTCAGGCCCTTTGGAAGGATACAGTCTTATTTTATTATTGTATTAAAACCAGTAACTGCTCTAGTGCTGAAAGCCATACTTACTTTGATACTGGTGCTTGTTACAGTACTGCTCGCTTCCCTTCTCTTTCCTCTGAAAGTGTGACAGGATTTATTTTACCTTTTTTCCCCTAACTTGTGCATTTGAAGTTAGGAAAGCTTTTCACAAGGTCTGTGGTAGGGTTACTAGAGCATCCACTGTTTCTTCAGCAAAACCCTTCTTCCCATAATTGAGTTTCAGAAGGAAATTAAAGATTAGGATAATACTGAATCAAATTTTTAAAAGCGACCACAATTTTTGTTACTAGCATTATGAGTCTTGTATTCATAACTGTTCAGTATACATCCCAATTTTACCAGAAATTTGGTTCATTACCAGTGAAGAAGATAGAAGTAGTACATCTGTTCTACTGGGAGTTCACCATATCTTTCAGGAGAGTAACTGGAACTTTCCTGAGGAGAAGTGATCCAGGGCATGGATTCCCACAGCTTAATGTCATTAGTTAGTGGAGCAGCAGTCTCATTTGTCCTCTGTATCACTGACTGTATGGAAACTTAATAGGATTTGCTAAAAAGCCTTTTGGATAAAACTAGGTAGAATTTAGGGAGCCTTCTGTTAAGAAAATGAATACTTTGCTCTTTGCTTTATGATTTTTATCACTTTTATCACTTCAATGAATGACATCTTAATCATCTTTCAAGGTGTCATAAAAGACATACCCATCTTACAGGGGATAGAGCAAGGGAGCAATCACAGAACAGTCTGTTCCACTAATTACTGGGTTTGAGAGCTGAACACACCTAGCCCTATCCAATTTTGGTAGCTGCTGCTAATGATATGATGAGGCAGCAAAAGCAGCTCGCCAAAAAGTGCCCAAACAGTAACTTGTATGATTATGACATTTATTAACAATGGGTATATTAAAAATGCTAAGGTATTTTAGAGATCATTTAAATGCAGGAGATTATTTTCTTCAGAATAAAGCAAGCCAAACGTGGAGTAGTTTGTGAAGAGCAGCTCAGTGGATGTGGCAGATCCAGGATCCCACCAGCTGTGGGGATCCTGGTGAAAGAAAAACTGCTATCCTTGTTTTCTTTGCAAAGTCCTGTTTGTTCTTCAAGCAGGACAAATGGTTTTGTTGAAAGATTATAAAGTCCATGCTTTTTTTTGAGATAGTCTTAAAGTTCATTCTTCAGAAAAGAGGAAGATTATGTTGCTATTCTTGAAAAGACATTTTTTCAGTATATCACCTTAGCATTGTGAATATATTGTTTGGTTTTTTTTTCAATCTGACTACTCTGGTAGGTGAATGCTTAGTTTAAGTACAAATGGAGTACAGTAGTGCATTCAGGACCCATTTTGATGTGCTGTGTCCCTGTAGCACTTGTCCAGTATCACTGCACCTGTCCATGTGGCTTTAACAGAGACTGAACATAGTTCAGTCATTTTTCTGAATGCTCAGGATCAGATGTGGAGATGGGTAATACATGAAAAAGTGTATTAATGAAAATTGTCCCAATATGGGAGACTATTTTACAAGATATGAGGGAAAAAAATGAACAGATGGTTATTAATAACGGGAGGGTCAGCTCCTGGATTAAATATCTGGTGTTGTTAATTTAGTTAAATTTAGTAAACAAAAAGCAGATTGATTAAGTAGGATTTCCATTTTCAAAATAAATGGAGAGAGCTAACTAGTGAAATCAACTGGACTGAGTGATTTTAGGCTAAGATGTGGTAGAGGTTTGGGATTTATTTTAGACAAAGGTCAAAAGTTAATAAAAAACCCTTCATTCCAAATTAGATGAGAAAAGAAACTCTTGGAAGTTCTATGCTAAAGTGAATGATTAAGTATTTTTTAAGGAATGTCTGGAATAAGCAAAGATGCTCAAAGAAACAGAAAAACAGCTTGATCTGCAAAGAAGGCCACATCCTGGATTTCAGAAAGTGTGGGCTTATAGCAACAATCAGCAAAAATTTAAGTTGAATCAGATCATAACACGAGAATTTAAATAAACAGGAAAATATTACTTGACTGTGTAAAGAAGCTTGCTAGGAAAGAAAACTAGACCATTCTGCAGTGTGAATGGACAAGTGATACTAAATGTAATCCAGCTATGGTCTGAAAAGGAAAACATTTAATTTTCAGTAAAAATAGAATTTGAGGCAAAGGGCTGGAAATAAATCAATAAAATAGATGGGAGTTTTGGGTAGATACTATGAATTAGCAGAGCTAATAATCTAACTTGCAGACTTCTAGAATATTGACAAATGCTGTTGCATGGAACAATTTTCAGTATTTTAATTCATGGCTGATGAGTAGAAATATAGTACCTATACTTAGATTAACAGGGGAAAAAAAAAAAAAACCTACATGGGCTGACCATTATATTTGCAAGGCTTTAAAGAAGTTTTTAAGAAAGAAGTAAGAGAGAAAAGCAAGCAAGTGGCATAATTTTTATTACAGTTTTGTTTTGTTTTTTGTTAAATGGACATTGTGGGCAGTTAAGCTGCCTGCTTTTCAAAATATACATTCAGAAAATACATTAAGGTTGTCTGGACTTCAGTAAGCCATCTGATGTAGTGCCACAGGAGATGCTGTGAAATATAAAGGATGGGAATTAATGAAGAATAGTGATTTTAGGATGAATAGAAAAATGCAAATTTTAATGAAAGAATTCTTTTTGGTGAAGCTTGGGGTTGAACCAGTCTTATCCAATATTTTCGTTTATTGTCTTGCCACAGAATGAGAGCTGATAGACTTTTATTAAGCAAAATTATTGGAAGTGCCAGTGCAAATTCAGTATTCAGGCAGGACTGAAGAAAAGAGGCCTGCAAACAGCATGACAGTGTGTGAACTACAGTATTGCACCAGCAAGATTTTTTAGTGCAAGCTGAAAACTGCTTTTCATAAGTAAAAAATGGAGAGTAAATGTGCAGGCATGTTTGGTTCAGGATGGCTGTGAAACTGCAAGGTGCGGCGGCGCGACCGTCGGCTGCGTCGAGCAAGATTTGTTTGCTAGCAAAGAAAACCACTGTCCAAATTATCAACTCTCTGAACTTCTAGCATGCTGTCTACAGCTCCTGTCCTTCCTTTTCCATGTGTAAGAAGGACTGAGTTAAAGAAAATGGGGAATACAAAGCCTCCTTTAGAAAAAAAAAGACTGAAAGAACTTGATTTCAGTCAGCAGAACAGAGAACAGAGTTGTGCAGAGCTGCCTGTAAATTAACTAAGGAGGCACACAGGGACATAGAAGAATTATCAAGCTAAATGATGGGGCAAGAATGAACAGTATAAAACAGGACAAGAATAAATTTGCTTTGAAAAATATATGACTCCTGGCTTTTAGCAGTCTTTCAGTAGACATAGTTATAGAAGGAAAATTTCTTTGTAATCTTTGATTTCTAGCAACATCACTGTTCTATGTATCACCAGCCCACAGTAAACAGTAACATATGTAAAATAAGATGTTTGGCAGACGTCTTAATAGGTACTTTCAGAGAAGCTTTGAACTTGTGCTATAACAAAAAAAGCCTGGTATCACAAAGTCAGCTCAGAATTTTCCACTAAACAGATGAACTTTCACGTTTTTTGACTTGATGTTGGTAAAATCAAGCTCACCTACTTATATGGTGTACTTCTGTAACCCTGTACTAGTTGAATTGTGCTTAATAATTTGAAAAGGGCCTCAATCAAAACTTTAAATGAAATTAAATATCGGATTTTCAGAACATTCAGACTCCAGTTTGAACATGGAGACTAGTTAAAATGGCTGTAAGAATTTAAAGAGGTAAAGTTGAGAACTGGCTATATAAGTTTTAGATGAGTTTTGTTGTAACTGAATTCACCACATACGGTAAAATCAGGTGCAGTTTTCATCAATACTGTGTTCATATCAGTGTTTGTCTTACAACAAAGGTGTTTTCTCTTTTTTTTATATTAGGAGGATCAAGTGAAAATGGAAGCACACCCCCCACCTCAGATTCAGATGGAACTTTTACCTCTTACAGGTTGGTAATTTTTTATATTTATTTTCTAATTTTAAGAAGGTTGATTATAATAAGAAGCATAATCTATTTAAAGCAAAAGATCAGCTCCTATACTTTAGGTGGATTGTGCAATCTAAACTGAAACAGTGAACAAAAGAACATGAAGTATGTAATTAAGGAATTACCTGAAAATTTTTTTTCTGGATTGTCGAGTTTTTTAGAAAGTTGTTTAATGTGTTTAACTAATGAAAGTATAAGATCTGTGAAGGCCTAAATGTTTTTAAGGTTGTTTTTTTTGGTGGGTTTTTTTCCTACAAAGTATTCAATAAAGTAACCTCAGAGCAGCTAAGCTAAATGTTGAAATGTTCAACTCACCAGTGATAACCTTGCTGATCTTCTCCAAAGTTCTTCAAAGCTGAATCTATGGACCACAGGAATCTATTTCCTCATTATGTCATGTCAAAAACAAAAGCCAAGCTTAGTTAAATTCGAGATTATTTAACAGGAAAATAATATTTCCGTTTTGTTGGCAATAAACACCAGTTAAATAAACTTTTTTCAGCAATGTCATTGAGCTTGAATCTTGCTTGGGTACATACCAGAGGCTGTCTTGTGCTTGAAAGCACAGAAAGCTAATCAGCAGGTGTATACTTTCATCTTCCACCCTGCAAAATACTGACTCTGCTACAAAAAATCTTTGTCCTTGTGACAAGTAAATTATTACTATGGTTTGTGCTAACCATAAGGATTGCACCTGATTTTCATGTTTAAGTATAGTAAAACAAAACAAGCTTACCACATGATTATTTTCGAATCATTTAGTAGACTGTGTTGTCTGGCCTTTTTATTTGTTTTAGTTTGCACTCTGCTGGGATCTCTACTTGAAAGAGGTGCAGGCAGGCAGGAGGAACCTGCCTTGTCCTTGTTCTTTTGGTTGCAGCCAGCTGGGTGGGGAATGTTGTGCCGTGGTGCAGGCAGTGAGCTGTGCTGGTCACGGGGAGCCTCGGGCGTGGGGTGGCAGGGAGGGCAGTGCTGGAGAACCTGTTGCAGGCTGGAGAGAGAGGGATTGCCAAGGAGAGTAAGCAGTAAACAGCCTGGTCTTGAAAAGATGTTGAAAAGAAAGACATTTTGTAAGGACCTGGAGGGAACAGAGAAGAGTTTCCTGCAATTCAAACACCCAGAGGATGCTTCTGGACTAAGAGCAAGGTTGGAACTAAGGGTGTGCCTGCAGAGACAAAGTGGGACTGGGGTGGGTTGGTTTAAGTATCCTGACAATTTTCTGTATCTTGGTAAGCTGATTCTAATGAAACCTACTTTGTGATGATGTAAAACTCTTCTGGGTAGTTAGCATATTCACTTTGATGAAACATATTGGAAGATACATTTTAGGGTTCTGCACGATTCTGTTTCTTGTCATATTCTTTTTTTCTGCATACAACATACTGTCTAAGTTAGAAGAGTGGCTGAAAAATACCAGCCAGGATAATCTTCATGTTTGCATATGTAGATATATAAATATATATATGTAGATATAGAGACTACAAATCAATGTCTCAAAAATAGGCAAGATAGAATTTAACCAGATGAGCAAAAGGAAATTGAGGGCTCTCTCTGCCATTAAAGGCAGGAAACTTATTCTGGAAAGTCATCAACTCAAGAGCTCCAGCAGTTCAACCTTGCCAAGTGGCAACACCTGGAGAAGAAGCAGCCAGCTTTAGCTGGACTCTGGTTCCACAAGAGTGTGAGCTCTGGAGTGGGGTCTGAGCCCTTCTTCTCACCCCTGCTCCACTCAGGCAGTAGCACTCATCTCTCAGGGAGCTAGTCCAGGGTGCTAACCCAGCCCAACCTGTTCATTCTTCGTAGGGAGAGCTTTCTGATGACTTCATTCTGACATTCATCCTACCAAAACTTCCCATGGTGTCAGTGCCAGTGCAGGGAATGTAGCTAGCATGGACAGCTAGAAATAGGTGGGAGGACAGAGCATGGTACCTTTTGCCTAAATCAGCCCAAACCTTAGTGGCTCTTTAATGCTCCACAGGTTAAGTGGAGGTAAAGGCTGGTCTTTGTTTCTCTATATTCCTTAGTCCAAAGTGCTTATAATAAACATGACATTGGCTACAAGTTCAATTGAGTAATACTCATATTCTGTCACAACTTAGAAAACTGAAGTTAACTAGTCTTTTAAGAGGGGTTCCATATCTCATTGCCAACATATTATTGACATAATTAAAGGCAAGATAGTAAAAAAAATATATTGTGTGTATGTGTGTCGAGGAGGTGTGTATGTATACATGTATATAAAAGTAACCTGATTTTTTGTAGCTGGCAAGCTGTCACTGTTATATAGTAGTAGTGCTTGAGATGTGAAATGTGTATTTGTTGCTCAATGGCAAGTAATTCCAATCATCTAATGAGACTGGCAGTAAATTTGATGGTTGGGTTGGATATTGTTTTGATAGTTATATTTCTGGACTGCATGTTAAGTAAAAATTTCATCTAATACCTTATGAAAGATGAAAAACGAATCCTAAACTGCTTTGAAAGATAATGATAGTAAATGGTTGTTACTTCTTTAAGGACCCATTAGAGATTTTGACTTATTTTAGGATATTGTCAGGGATTATTGTTTCAGTAAGTAGTAATCTGGTAAAACTAATGCTAGTCTTGTTTACCCGATGCATTTCAGTCTATGATATTTTTAAGAGACCAGCTAATGAATTTTTGCCATAAAAGAGGCAAAGGCATCTTTGGATCATGGTAGATGTCATACATGCAGAAGGTTAATACATGAGAAATTGCATTGAAAATTTTTGCTAAAACAAAAGTTGTTTTATATTTTATCAGGAATAGGCCTTTACAACTTAGTTAGAAGAGATGACGCGAAAAATATTGTAATACTAATAAGTTTTGTTGTTAAAGTGCTCTTAAAAACAATGTTTTTTACTGCAATAAAAAATAAACCCCAGGAGAGGCTGCTTGATTCCCACATTCTCTATTTTAAAGGAAAATTTGACACTATCCAGTACAAGACTCCAAGTGTATGTGTTAATGAAGAATGACATATTATTCTTTGATATATTTATGATGCTCCAGAACTATTTGTATGGTTTAATTTTTAATATGAAGGTGTCACCTTGGAGTTTGTGACTCTTGCTCGTGTTGATCACAGCACAGGTTTAATGCTGTGTTCAGATAGTGAGCATTTCTCTTTAGGTCATAAAGTTTGTAAGTAATGTAAGTGAAAAGCACATGTGACAGGCATATATTTCTAAACATTCTTTGAGTTTGTGAAGGCATTCTGTCAGGTCATAGAGAATTTTCTAGCTGGTCTTTAGGCTCTGATGGAAGTATTCTTTATGTACTTGGGAAGAAGCTTTACTAATAAGAAATTGGGAAAAATATTTCCTAGAACCATGTCATGGAAATTAGAAGTTCACTATTAGAAACATTTGAGCAAGGATTTAGACATATAATAACTTTCAGCTTTTAAATGTCAGAAACTTAAGGAAAATGTTTAAGCTTTGCTCTACTGTATTATTTTACTGCTATGGTTAAAGCCTTTTTTGGATGTCCAAATGGGCTAGATTTCACCAAAAGGAAAATGAAAATAGATGTGTGTCTTTAGTTTCAGTATCTGCAATGCAGTGCCACTGGAAAGTAGAAATACTGTCTTTCTCCTCCCTTCCCAAGGGCAGCTGACCTTCTCCTCGCCAAAGAGGTGAACCCCTTGCCAGCACATATGACTACAGACTATTACATTAATCTGTTTAGCCTCAGTACCAGCTGCTTGCATGTTTTTAATTATCTTATTAGATGGTATAACAGTGACCTATGAAATAAAATGAAGGTGAGTATTTTTTAACTTTATTTTACAGGCTATTTTTCTAAATATATTTTAATGACCTAATTATGACTTTTAGGGAGAGCCATTGATGCAGACATTCAATTTGGCTGATAGAATCTAACATCTCAAGGACGCATTTTCTTTCAAGGTGGATTCATACATTAATATTGCTTCTAATAAATATATAGCCTAAAAATACTCACTTTTCATACTTGTGTTGTTAACTTACTTTTTAATTCAGAGACCCATGACTGCTGTGTTGGATAATTTCTTAATACATCTCTGCACATATATATAAGTTTAATTCTTACCCCATGTATCAAGCTAAAGTTCTTTCCTCTGTTGGTTAAATTCTATGATAAAAGATGATTGCTCAAAGCTGTGGGTTGTGTAGACAGGGTGTATTCCTTCGTCTGCTCATGATTCAAACAGGCAGAGGAACTAGTATAAGAAAGACTTTTGTATTCCATTTTCTCCCCCTGACTCCCTACAGATTCTGCTTACCAGATGTTTCCTTCCTTGATGCAAAAGGCAATGTGGTCCTGCTGGCTGAGGCGTGTCTGGTGTGCCAGCCAACTGCAGGGCTGACACTGAGCGTACAGAAGAAAGATGGCAAGGGGTGCAAGCTGTTCCTCCCTGGTTCTGCCTGCTTCCAAAAGTGATGCTGAAACCACTGGGTTGCCCTTTGACCTGTGGCTTTTGCTGGCAGTTGAGCCAGAATTGGCTACACAGCCTCTGTCCTTACATGTTGAACATACTGTGGAGATGGGTGCAACTTGCCTTGTGGAAAACTGTCTTAGTCTATTAGGAAGCATCCCTTTTCCATCTACACAAACCTATCTAGTCTTGTTCATACATAGACAATGTTACTTTATTGTTTTAATTTTAAGCCAC